>NC_092514.1:43915306-44215306 GCF_047511675.1 Marmota flaviventris | reverse complement strand
AGTATGAGGCCAGGCTAGACAACTTAGCGAGATCCTATCTCAAAAATAAAAAGGCTAGGAGTGTGTGGCTTGGTGGCAGAGTACTCCTGTGTGCAATCCCCAGTGTAAATTCAGCTGGGCACAATGACACATGCCTATAATCCCAGTGACTTGGGGTATCAAAAGTTCAAGGCTAACTTAGCAAGACCCTGTCTCAAAATAAAAAATAAAAGGGCTGGGGATGTGGCTAAGTTCCCCTTGGTTTAATTGCCTGTACTGCCCGCCCCCCATACAAGTGTACAATTCCATGGTTTCAATATATCCATAGTTGTTCAGTCATCATTGTAATCTGTTTTAGAAAATGTTCACCACTCTAGAAAGAAATACCTCATGCAGTAGTACTAAGTAGTAGTAAGTCCCCATGCTTGCTCTCCCTCACTCCTGCCTACCAGCCCTAAGGTATTGCTACTATTTCTTTAGATTTTTCTATTTTGGATTTTTCATGTAAGTAAAATCCTACAATATATAGCTTTTCTCATAATGTTTTCAATTTTCATCCATATATTGGAAAGACATCATATAAGTGCTCCATTCCTTTTCATGGATGAATAATATTCTATTGTATGAATATACTGCATTTCATTTATCCAAAATCAGTTGATGGACTGATGTTTTTTTAAAAAATCACTGGCTGCAGCTGAGGTGGTGGTGCACTTGGTTGCTTCTGCTTTTCAGCTATTATGAATAATACTGTTATGTATATTCATGCACATGTTTTTTTATGAAGTATGCTTTTATTTCTCAAGTATGTATACTCACCCTCTCTGTAAGGTCTCCTTAAGTTAATCCCATGGAATTGTTGGGCCATATGGTATAATGTTTAATTTTTTAAAGAACTACATAATTTTACATTCACACTTAGGGATATATGAGTGTTCCAATTTCCCCAGAGTCACCAACACTTGTTATTACTTGTCTTTTTCACCCTCCCCCCAGTTCTGGAGATCAGACCCAGAACTTGTACATGTTAAGCAAGAGCTCTACCATTAAGCTATGTTCCCAGTGCACATATGATGTGTTTTGAGTTAACTTTTTAATATGGTAAAAGGAAAGGGTCCAACTTTATTCTTTTGTAAATGTATACCCAGTTATTCCAAGCACCAAAGATGGTTCTTTCCCCATTGAATTGTTTTGACATTCAAGTTGATGATGATTTACATGTTATTAGATTCAGTATTCATTTTTTTCACTTATGAATTGGACTTCTTAGCAGAACTGTTGACTACTCCCTCCTTCAAATACTCTACTCTCTTTGTTCTCTTGCTGTTTCTTTTCAGTTTTTATAGGTTCCTTATCTTCTACCAAGCTTTTTTTTAAAATTTAATATTTTTAGTTGTCCATGGACCTTTATTTTATTTATTTACATGTAGTGCTGAGAATTAAACCCAGTGCCTTACTCATGCTAGGCAAGCGCTCTACCACTGAGCCACAACTTTAGCCCCTTCTACCAAGCTTTTAAATATTGGGTTTTCAATTACTTTGTGTAACAAATTATCACAAAACTTATTGGTATAAAGCAATAATTTATTTTATGACAGTTTCTTTCAGTCAGGAGTTACAGACTGGGCAAAACAGAGTTGGCCTACTCTGATCCATGATGGTTGGAGCATCAGCTGAAAGACTTAGGCTGTGCACTTACATGTCAAGCAGCTGATGATGACTATAGCTGTGGGGCCTTCAGTTCATATCCACATAAGTCTGTTTGTGTGGTTTCTCCATGTATGCTGGTTTGGGCTTCCTCACAACATGGTGGCTAGGTTCCAAGAGCAAGCATCTAAAGGGAAAGAGGAAGAAAGAAGCCTGGGGCCATGTGGCCTTTTTGACCAAAATTCAGAAGTTACAAAGCATCACTTTTGCCACATTTTAAAATCAAAGTAGTCATCAAGTCTTACCTCCATGTAAAGGGAGGGAAACAGATTCCACCTCTTTCTGGGAAATGTCAAGGTTCTATAATAGCATGAGGGCTGGGGATGCAGTTCAGTGGCAGAGTAGTTGACTAGCCTATGAGGTCCTGGGTTAGAGCTCCACAACCACAGGACAAAAAATCCTGGGACCAGTGACATTGTTGCGACCTCTTTTAGAAAGACAATTTGCCAAGTCTTTTTTGGCCACTCAGTTCACATTCTTCTCATATGTTAAATATACTCCACCTCTCCCCTAAGGTCTCCTGAAGTCTAATCCCATGACTGGCATCATGCTCAGGCTGAGCTTCAGGATCTCACTGAGGTAAGACCTAGGTGCAGGTAGAGATTCTTTGGGTATGGTTTCTTCTTTGCACTCTTTGGTTCTTTTTCATCTGAAAACCTATGAACTAAAGAGGCAAATACAGCCCCCACCCCATTACCCCTTATATAATGTTAAAGCATAGGATAATCTTCTTATCCCAAAAGGAGGAAACCAGGAGGCACATAGAAGTCACTGATCCAAAACAGTTGTCTTTTTACATTTTCTCTATGTGATCCATTCTGTTTCCATAGCTTTAAATACCATCCATATGTTTGTGACTTCCAAACTTACCAACATTTCTGAACACCATACTAGAATGTCCAATTAACCATTTTATATCTTTACTAAGTTATCTCAGATATTTCCAAATAAACATGTTAAAATGAACTCTTGCTATCTACTTCACCCCACTTCCTCCACAAATCTGGTATTTTCCTAGTTTCCTTTCTTTGTAGATGATCATACCATTCATTTAATTGCTCAGATAAAAATCTAGTTCTTAAGTTTTAATTCTTTTCTCTTTTCCTTTCTCCTCTTACATTAATAATCAACAGATTCTATATTATCTTTCTCTAAAGTAAATTCATTTCCCTTTCTCACCTGGTTTGTAACTGTATTCTTATCAATCACACTTATTCATTCTTGTTTCCTTCTAATTTTCTTTGACACAGCAACCAAAGTAATATTTTAATTCGTGTGTGACTAAGGCGTTCTCTTGCTCAAAATCTGTGAATTTTCACTACACTTTGAGTAAAATCTAAATCCTATACCATGGTCTAGAGAGCCTCCAAAACTGGCCTTTGCCTAGCCTGTAACTTTATTCTCTGCTTTGGTACTTACCCACCATGCTTCATTTCCTCTGAGTTTCTTTCGGTTCCTTGAACTCCTCCTGAGTTTCTTTTAGTTCCAAGTTTTCATAAAGGTCTATACACATACTATTCCCTCTGCCTAAAATATTTTCTCCTGGGGCTGGGGATGTGGCTCAAGCGGTAGCGTGCTTGCCTGGCATGCGTGCGGCCCGGGTTCGATCCTCAGCACCACATACAAAACAAAGATGTTGTATCCGCCGATAACTAAAAAATAAATATTAAAATTCTCTCTCTCTCTCCTCTCTCTCTCTTTAAAAAAATAAATAAATAAAATATTTTCTCCTGACTTACCACTCCCACATAACTGAGTCTTCATCTTTCGAAGGAATGGCATTCCTGACCATCCTACATAGGTACTACCCCATTTATTATTCTGTCACTACATTGTTTGTTTCCTTTATAAAACTTTTCCTGCATTTTAATTGTATCCTATTTGTTCTTTATCATCTCCTTAGCTGGATTGTAAATCCTAGTAGGTCAGGTGCCATCTCTGTGTTATGCACCAAGTGCCTAGTAGAGTTTTTAACCACACAATACATCCTCAATAAATATTTGTAAGAATGAGTGTGGTGGCTTATCACCTGTAATCTCAGTACTTGGGAGACTGAGGCAAGAGGACTGCAAGGTCAAGGCCAGTATGGACAACTTGGTGTGAGACCCTATCTCAAAATGAAAAATAAAAAGGGTTAGGGTTATAGCTCAGTGGTAGAGTGTCCCTGGGTTCAGTCTCCAATAGCACAAAAATAAGTACTTGAATATTGTTTAAAGGTATAATTTGAGGTGTTATTACTAATATAATTATTAATGTTCAATGTATGATTTCCTAATTTTTACTGAAAATTGCCTTTATTTTTCTCTTTCAGTAATTGCCCTTCATTTTTGGCTGCTGCGTTAGCCAGAGCCACATCAGATGAAGTGCTTCAAAGTGATCTTTCTGCACATTATATCCCAAAGGAAACGGATGGCACAGAAGGGAGTGTGGGTGAGTACTTTGTACATTATTTGTTTAAAAATCCTAAAATCACGTGTAATGGTCCACAGAATATATCTGCAAAATACTAAATCTAATTACATTTACCCACTAGTTGATTATAGAGTAGAGAAAAAAATGCAAAAACTTTTATCAAATAAATCAATAAAAAGAGAAAAGAGGAGACAACACAAATGTATTTTGAAAAAGTGTAGTAGTATATGGAAGGTAACTGTCACAATAGGAGATTGTCATAAAAATATGTAGGTAAATGGAAAAAGTAGTGAGAAATATGAATACAGAACAATAAGTGGATGAGGTGCGAGTTTGAACAAAACCCATTTAAAAAATTTAAATTTAAAATCTAAGTTAAAAATCAGGTATAAAAATTTAAGAAATTAGTTGTAACAAAACTTCTCATTAGTTATACTTTGTGTCTATCAGTGAATCCAGCTCTTAATGACAGGCATGTAACGTGTAGTTTAATTGTATGGGTCAACAGTCTTTTTTTCCAGGAATAGTATTAGCCTCAATTTCTTAATGCATATTTGTTAATGTATTAGGCCTATACATTTGACAGGATTGAAAGAAAAGATTTTTTTTTTAAAAATTAGAGAAGTATTACTCTAAGCCACCTCTGTTTTTTGATGCTGGGGATTGAACCCAGGACCTTTCCCATGTCAAGCATGTGCTCCACTACTGAGTTATGTCTCCAGCACACAACTCCCTCCAATTTTAAGGAATTTTACTAGTTCATGCTGTTTGTTTTGTTATAAATATTTGCTTATAAGGTAAATAAGGAATGAAGTATATTATTAATTTGAATTGGAATGGCTAGATTCCAGAGAATGTGAGGCAAATACAAAAATAAACATTCCTGTTCTTTATCTTTCTAGATTATTTTTTTTTTTTACAGAAAGTTGTCAAGGAAGGAATTACTCTGCTTGTTTTTAGTGAGAGTAATTGATTTACCTGGAACCAAACTGTTCCAGAGTCAAGCTGGATAGGATTCCTGCTACAAAGCATCGGTCTTTCCTCTGGTACTGATGCCTAAAGCACAGAGCCTTGTACATGGAAAGATAAGAGAGGTTAAAATTCTGCTTCACTGAGTCAGCGTGATGGCTGACTCAGCTCCAGCTCAGTACAATGACATTAGCGACTGATGAATAATTTACAGCTGTGAGGGGGTGGACTGCTACATTGGACGATTTTCACACCCCCTTTTTATTTTATTTTTCCGTTTCATGTGGCAATTATTTATGTACTGATACCCACCATTCCCTGCAGAAGAACACTTAATGTTGCAAGACTGAAGTCCTACCCTACATGCCTATTTTGGAAGAAATTTCTGAACCCCAGAAGATAGCGAAAGTAAAATGAAGGGTTTTTCTTTTGGTAGATATTATTTTCTAATTTTGTATTTTTCCAAGATATTACTCAGTAATGTCTTCTTCTATTGCTGTGATTCATACCGTACTGTAATTCTAAACTATTGGCAAATCTTTAATCTGTTTAGTCCAAATTACTCAGCGTGAATTGCTATAGGGACTATTGTGATAATTCATACATCAGAGTGGGACATGAGCATAATGAATAAGGCCTGCAGTCTCTAGCTTTTTAACATTTATTTTTTAGTTGTAACTGGACAACGATGTCTTCGTTTCATCTATCCATTTTTATATGGTGCTGAGGATTGAACCCAGGGCCTTGCACGTGTTAGGCAAGCGCTCAACCTCTGAGCCACAATCCCAGCCCCCCCAAAGTCACTAGCTTAAAGATACCGAAGGTCCCCAATGAATTACCAGTTTGTTCCTCGTCTTAGCTGTTTCCAAAAGAACTTAAAAAAAAAATCCTTTTCATATTAATGTCATACCTAACAGAATGTCTGCTAAGTAAACTTGCATATATGACTTGATACAAATTTTATTTGGTAGATGTAACCTTGTTCAGACCACCTGAAACTAATTTGAAATATCCCACTGAAAATTAAAAACACAAGGGAAAATTATCACTAATATGGAGGAATTTAAGAGAATTTTGATGTTTGTATAAATATATATGAAAACCTAAATACTTTCTGGAAAAATATAAATGAACAAAGTTTACTTAAAATTAAAAAGAGACACTGTCAAGGACAAAAACATAGGGATTGACCAAATCGGTGAATATTTTGGAATGACCAAAGAGGTATTACAATGCTTTTTAGAATGGACATTGTAATTACACAAAGAAGAAAAATTTGTGTAGCATAACACAATACCCAGACCTACCTTAGACAAAAGTAGAAGAGGAAATGACAGCTCAGCCTTAGTAATGCAAGTAAATATATTAAAATATTTTTATATTGACCATTAATTAATTCAGTAGATATTATTGAGGACCCACCATATGTCCCACAATGATAGGACAGAATTTGGCTCAAACCAAAATGTATCATTATGTTAATGTACACTTAGTAATTTTTTGGTTGTTAAGTGGCCAGAAGCACAACTCAAATTAGCTTTAGCAAAGCAGAATTTATTGGCTACGTTCCACAGTAAGGACTACACAGTTACCTTCAAATGATGTCAACAGAAGCTGGTATTTCTCCAACTCTAAGCTGTACTTTCTATCATTTTGATTTTATTTTCAGGCTCCATGTGGTAGCAAGATGACTGATGGGAGCAACATGTCTTCATTTGCCCAAGTTAAAGTTGAACAGAACAATAGTAGCTTTTCTCAATTGCTCTTACATAAATCACAGAATTTGCTCTAATTGGCCCAACTTGGATAGTTATCCATTCCTGAACCAATCACTGTGGCCAGAGGAACATGATTCTCTAGTTGGTTAGACTTGTATCACCTTTTACCATAGGATGCACATGGATTGAGACCGAGAAGGAAAAAGAGCAACATTTGCTATTTCAATCCATGTGCATATGTGTAATAAATTAGAGCAAGTTCTGATGTCAAATGGCAAATAGATAAAATAACTAGAAATAAACTGATAGGAAATATGAACCTGGGCAAAGTGGCACATGCCTGTAATTCCAGCTACTCAGAAAACTGAGGCAGGAAGATCTAGAGTTCAGGACAATTTGGGCTTGGGGGTATGGTTCAATGCTAGAACTCTTGTCTAGCATACACAAAACCCTGGGCTTGATGCCCAATACCACATACACTCACACAAAGAAATAGGAAGAACCTATATCAAAACTGAGCAACATGGATGGATATGGTGGCACATGCCTGTAATCCCAGTGATTTGGGAGCTTAAGGCAAGAGGATTGCAAGTTCTACGTCAGCTTGAGCAATTTAGCAAGGCCCTAAGCAACTTAGACCCTGCCTCAAAATAAAAAGGGATAGGGATGTGGCCCAGTGGTTAAGCACTCCTGGGGTTAAATCAGGTGGTGGGGGGAATCAACAACAAAAAAACTGAGCAACATAAAGAAGATTTAAATTAATGAACAAGGAGCAGAGTGGGTGGCACATGCCTGTAATCCCAGTGACTCAGGAGGCTGAGACAGGAGGATCACAAGTTCAAGGCTAGCCTCAGAAACTTAGGCCCTAAGCAACTGAGTGAGACCCTATCTCAAAATAAAAATATAAAAAGGATTGGGGATATGGCTCAGTGATTAAGCACCTCAGAGTTCAATCTCCAGTACCAAAAGAAGAAAAAATATATATATAATTCAATTAATTTATTCCTGAATAAGACTCAATATGAAAAAGATTTTAGTTTTTTCCAGCTTAACCTATAAATTCAATGCTATCCCAAACACAGTGGCAACAGGTTTTTCTGCCCAAACTTGGCAAAATGATTAGGTAGTTCATGGGAGAATGGGGATCAAACTGCCTAAGTCACATCTTTTGAAACTAAAGTAATAATGGGAAAATAAGTCTTCCTGATATTAAAACATATTTTAAGGTTATTTACCATTATAGAAGTGGATGGAGAGATGAGTGAAGCTGATGGAAAATCAAGAATCATGTAATATTATATAATATTTTATATAATAGCTTACATCTTCATTTATTCAAGTAACATCTAATGATACTCTTCTGTGTAGATACTGTACTGTGGCTAATCAAGGATAAAAGACACAGTCTGACCTGGGATTAAGAATGATTTTACCTGGGCTAGGAGTGTATAGCACTTGCCTAGCATGTGCAAGGCCCTGGGTTTGATCCCCAACTCCACAAACAATAATAACAACAACAAAAATAACAAAATCAGAATGATTTTACCTGTTTGTGAAATGTTCTATAGAATGTAGTGAATACTCAATAAATGTTATCTATTGTTATAAAATGTGGTTAAGAATAATTATAGGGGCTGGGATTCTGGCTTTGTGGTAGCGTGCTTGCCTTGCATGTGTGGGACACTGGGGTTCGATTTTCCAGTACCACATAAATAAATAAAGTAATAAAATAAAGGTATTGCATCCATCTACAACTAACAAAAATTTTTAAAAAAGAATTATAATAGTGTAGTATAATGGGAACATAAGGAAATGAGTAACTGGGAAAGGGAGTAGACAGCTCTAGTGGTTACTGAATATTGCAGGAAACTGGTATTGCTTTCCTTCACCAAATTAACCTATCAATTCTACTCAACAGATAGAGCAATGATGTAAATGTTCCCTACTCGTATTGTTCAGTGTGGTAACTATTGGCCAATGTAGTTATTTAGCAATATGGCTATCGTGACCAAAAACCTGAATTTTAAGTTGTATTTAATTTTAATTTAAATAGCCATATGTAACTACTGGCTGCCTTATTGGATGGATCGTGTATGTTTATATAATAAGTAATATACAAACCAAAGAATGATACAATGGTTTATATTATTATCTGGGAACTGCCCTAATTGTTAGTATCAGTTATTTGTTTTACCGCACCCCATTTACCCTCAAACTTTCTGAATTCATTTATTTTGTAATCTTCTGTTCTGACTGAGTCAAATAAGGACATATCCACTTCAGGGTCTGCATTGGGGACCTTTCCTGCTGCCAGGACCAGATGGGTTACAGTGATACAAGTAGGTCATTGTTGGATGAAAGAAATATTATATAGGACTGGGAATGTATCTCAATGGTGGAGCACTTGCCTAGCATTGCAAGGCTATGGGTTTAACCCTCAGAACTGCAAAAACAAAAATTAAAAAAGAAGAAATAATCTCTGGCAGCTGGTGCTTAAAACAACAATAACAAAAAAGAATTGCTCAAAACTATCAAAATATTGGGTTATTTATTGGCTTCAGTTTTCTTCTTGTACATACTCTTCAGGCTGTATTTGCTCTTTGAACTTTATTTCTCCTTTAGTTGTACACTTGATTTTCAGTTATATAAAACTGTTTAGGTGGACAGTGCCTCAAGACAAGATTTGCCACCCTGTACTGTTAATAGTGGGAAAAAAAAAGAATAACATTGTGAGGTCAGCTGTCTGAATATAGTTAATTAAAAAAGAGTTTTACCTAAAAATACAGGTAAATAGAGTCACAGATTAAAGCAAGGGCAGGACAGGAGTCCACGTTCCCAGGCTGTTGGGAACATATCGTCTTTTTTCTTCAGGATCTGTGTTCTGGATTGCTGAAGGCATCTGTAGCCACTGCCCATCTAGCACACATTTTTTCAGGCTGTCAAGCTATATCTGATTTAGTAAAGTAAAATAATTAAAAAAAATTTTAACCTGAGATGTAGGAGAACTTTCTAAAATATTTCAGACTGTCAAGTTATATCTGATTTAGTAAAGTAAAATAATTAAAATTTTTTTTAACCTGAGATATAGGAGAACTTTCTAAAATACTGACCTGAGAAAATCTAATTGCCTCTTGATTATTCCAATAGCTGCAACTTGACTGGATGGTTAAATGATGTGATACGATCTCTTTAGTATACCATTTAGTGTGGTTAAAGTGTTTATGCATTCAACAGTCTACTGAGGGATACAAGTCTGTCTCAGAAGTCAGCTAGTCTATACCAGGTGTGGTGGCACACACCTGTAATCCCAGGAACTCAGAAGGCTGAGGCAGGAGGATCCCAAGTTCAAGACTAGTCTGAAGAACTTAGTTGAGATCCTGTCTCAAAAAAAAAAGAACTGGGGATATAGCTCAGTGGTAAAGGGCCCCGGGGTTCCATCCCCAAGCACTACAATAAGTAAGTAAAAGTTATCTAGCCTACACTGGGTCAAGTAGTGGAGAGATAGGGTGAAATAGTAGACCGAAGGTGAAGAATCCTGTTAGTATTGCTCTTCTGGTTGCTATCTCCTTTTTTCTATCCAGGTTGTCACTGACAGAATATAAGTACTTTTTTTTTTCCCCTTTGGGAAATCTAAAACATTTAACTCATAATTTAGCCTGTTGGCTAAATGAATTAAACTATTGCCTAAAATCCTAATAAACATATGAAATAACAAAAAATATATAATTCAGATCCAAATAACCATTTACAGGGGCCAGAGAATTTAAGGGACTGTACATAAGGGAAGAAGTCTGGAAGAAGGAGAGGGACAAAGACAAATTGGTACTCAAGGTGAATTCTTCCTATTCTATAGTTTGTAAGCTGTTTTCCTAAGCCTTTCTTGTTCCAATAAGCTGGATAACCAGGGTTCATACTAGTCATTCTTCTAAGCCTCAGAGACTTGCTTCTCCAGGTCATACTCATAGCAGTCAACCAAAAGGGTGCTGTAAATACAGTAGCCAGAGTATTTCCCCAGGCTGGGAGAGAAATCAAGTTCATAATAGGCCCTGCCCTGGCTGGAGATTTTCTCCTTAGGACATAAGGATATTTTAGTGGCAGTGTTGGCAAATGATTTTTTTATTAGACAGGCTGTCATTTTCTCTTTTCAGAAGCAGCATTTCATTTTTCTTGAGAAGGAAGAATTTCTTCTATTAAGAAGCTTGACTAAGGTGACCTACTTCTGTCTTTACGAAGCAGGCAAGTGGAAAGCAGTTTTACAAGGCTCTTTATTGGGGATTTCTGTTTCTTTCACAGAGATTGAGACAGTGAAATTGGCCCGTTCTGTCTTCAGCAAACTACATGAGATTTGCTGCAGCTGGGTGAAAGACTTCCCTCTCCGCAGGAGACCCCAGCTTTACTATGAAACATCAATCCATGCCATCAAAAACATGCGCAGGAAAATGGAGGACAAACATGTCTGCATTCCTGACTTTAATATGCTCTTCAACTTAGAGGTAAAGGGTACTTCTGGAGAGTCAGTGACATTTAAAAAAACAAAAGGAAGACCTTGGTGGTCCTGTTAGAAAAGAAGAATTAATTTATTTCTAATAGTATCTCTTATAGGTTAGAGTAAGATAAACTGCAAAGTAGCATAAATGTGCTTGCATTATGTAACAGAAAAGGAACTATTTGTTATTTTGATTAAGTTCAAATCATTCAAAATTGGGATCACTGCTATTTTGAACAGATTTACATGATTCAAAATTGGGAAAATAAAATCTCTCTTATCCTTGTCTCTTATCCAGTTCCCCTCCATGAAGCAAGGAAAGTTACCAGTTTCTTGTGTAAGCTTCTAGAGCTGTTCTATAAACATATAAGTAAAAAATGAAACCGTTACATTAATAAAGCTGTTTTTTTAGGGAAAATATTTCTACAATATAATCAAATACTATTTAATTCCCATAACACTACGTTACCATATGCAACACAAACATACGGAGTAAATTTAAAGCTGAGACAGTTTTTTGATTTTGTGTGATTTTTTTTTTTTTTAAAGTCTTGGTCTCTGAGATGGGAAAGTAGTTGGAATTACATTTTATGAATTTCTGTGACTGACAAAGATCCATATGAGCCTTGTCAGCTTAATAACCATTTTCTTGATCACTTCCTCCTCTTTTTCTATTAAATGTATTATGTTAATGCAAACAGAGGTAGGTTTGTTTCCTTTGCCTGTCACTTGCCTCTCCTCTTCACTATAGTCCATAACTTAAAAAATACAATGTAGTGATTTACACAAAGCACAGTATTTCCTTCCTTCAGCAGTTAAATAACTTTTAGTGACTGTCAAGGTCTAATTGACAGTGATGACTAGCTGGTAATTGGTGCTTATGAAGATATTAGCTGATATCTGTTTCCAGTTCCATGCTCATGCAAATCTAACCCAAAGTCGAGGTGATAAACAATGTTTTTATCATTATATCAACTTAAATATTATATTCTGATTTGAGCGTCTTATTGCTAGTTTTTTTACTTGGTTGGTTTTTATTTTGCCTCTAAATTTAAAACAGCCCAAAGGCCTAACTCAGAAAGGAACGCCTTTTTAATTGTGAAACAAGCTTTGGGAGTTATTTGGTAACAAGTATTTAGGATTTTATGAATTTTCACAAATAGGATAATTTCACTTTTAATTATAAGGTAATAGAAATGCATAAAAGCCTTACCTTTTTTTTTTGGTACCAGGATTAAAATTGGGCACTCGGCCACTGAGACACATCCCCAGCCCTATATTTGTATTTTATTTACAAACAGGGTCTCACTGTGTTGCTTAGCACCTCACCATTGATGAGGCTGGCTGTGATCCTCCTGTCTCAGCCTCCTGAGCCGCTGGGATTACATGCATGCGCCACTGCACCTGGCAAGCCTTACCTTTATATTTTGTTTGACATATGTATTTTTTTGTGGTACTGGGGATTGCATGTGCTAGCTGCATCCTGAGTTCTTGATTGATATGTTAATAATAAAAAATTAGAAGTAACCTAAATCATTCAAGGATATGATAGTATCGATGCTCATAAGCTGTATAAATGACTTTTCGTACATATAATTTTATGTACACTATGATCCTAATTTTATTTTTAAAAAAATTTATGTATAAGCTCAATGATATGGCTCTTGTCTAGCATGTGTGAGGCCCTGGGTTCGATCCCCAATACCACCATAAAAAAAAAAGAATTTAAAATCATGTGGTAGGATTATAGGTGATAGTTTTTCATACTTCCTTTATATAAATAAAATATATATATGTGGTGCTGAGAATCGAACCCAGTGCCTCACACATACTAGGCAAGTGCTTTGCCACTGAGCTATAACCACAGCCCCCATACTTCTTTATTTTCATAAATTATCATATTTATAAGGAAAATGTCAATAAATGTTTTCTAAAGTAGACACTACTTTCTAAAGAAATCCACTCGGCTCCCTTTTATTTCTTCCAGTGCTATACTGAGTTGTTTAAAAATGAGTATTGCTTTATAGATAGAAATTCTACACAAATGGTTTTTCAAGACAATTGTTTAGTCAGTCTTCAATGACCTTCTACATGTTGTTGTTTAAATTGCAGAATGAACTAGTCATAATGAGTTTTAGACATAGATTGCTTTATGGACCTTCGTATTTGGTACTTTCATAAAAAAGAACTTTTTCAAAGCACAGATATACTCCGTTTTAATATTTCTTTCAAACTCAACTCTACTGAACATGAGAAAACAAGTGGGAAAATTATGATTTGCTTAAAAATCAATGACAGACCCTGAATTCCTATAAGAGTCCTAGACCCTAATGAAAGAGAAATGAACAGACTTGCAAATAAAAACCATACTTACTGTTAACCTAAAGGGGAGCTCAGGACTCAGTAAGACTTGAATGAATCATAGGTCCCCTAAGTCAGATATATCTGAGATTTAAACACTTGAGTTAAAGATGAATAATTAAACTACTTAGTGGTCAAAATGTAAATCTAGGATGAGGCTTCCTTTGTCAAGACAAAGCAAAAGGTTAGAAGAGCCTCCCCTGGCGGTTGACCTTTGTGAGAAAATGTGAAGCTAAATCTTAGATCTTGGGGCAAGACAAAGATGTCAGCCCCACAGGGCATTTGGGCATCTGAAGTGGTTCAAGTTTGGTTAACTAACTATGCTATTTATGAAAACTCGATCTGACCATGAATGATTATAAAGGAGACATTATAGTTTAGAACTTGTGTGTATGTTTTCTAAACAACCTGAACATTAATTGACCTTGTGCTGGAAGGCCAATTATTTCCTATTGTTCTCTGGCATTTTGAAAAAAGTACTCAATTCCTCCTCATACCCTCTCTTCCACCCCTCACCAACTTGTAACAGCAATGTTGAAGCAAAGTATGTGGGTGGTTTCCATGGTACAAGACAACAACTTTCACAGAGAGGGCACTTCAGCCTGAGCTAATTGGGCATGATGTGTTCCAGTGCTCAGTGTGTAAACACAGATGCCCTAATTTTGCAGGTATTTCAGTAGTTGAAAAGGCATGTTAAGAAAAGGAAAACCTTAAATCTGAATGACAAATGCCATAGAGAAGTAGGATGGGCAACAATGTTTCCTGGGGATTGGTTCATTTGAACCACACTGTATATAATTCTTAAATGTTCTGTGTTTCTATCAACAGGATCAGGAAGAACAAGCTTACTTTGCAGTGTTTGATGGCCATGGGGGAGTAGATGCTGCCATTTACGCTTCCATTCACTTACATGTTAATTTAGTACGCCAAGAGGTATTTCCCCATGATCCTGCTGAGGCTCTGTGCCGGGCCTTCCGGGTCACTGATGAGCGGTTTGTGCAGAAGGCAGCTAGGGAGGTATGCCCTTTCCCATGAATTCCAGCTATGAATGTCCTAGCTGAACTCACCTTGTTCTATTTGGTTAAAAGGGCTATTTTGGACTTTTCTCTTTCTGGGCAGACATTATCTAAACTATATCTTCTTGACCCATGGTGCTGGATTCAGTTGTTCTGAATCTAATTCCCTCTTCAGGAATAGTTTAGTGGGGTATAATGACATACCCTATAGAAACAATCAAGCTATAATTTTCTGGATTCATTCATTGCTGGATTTGGCAGGCAATTTTTTTCAGTTGTCGATGGACCTTTATTTTATTTATTTATATGTGGTGCTGAGAATCAAACCCAGTGCCTCACCCATGCTAAGCAAGCACTCTTCCACTGAGCCACAACTCCAGCCCCTGGCAGGAGAGTTTTATCTTTCCTTTCTTTCCCATCATCTGTCAGGTTCATATCAGGACCAAAAAGCTCTCTGAGCTTTATTGCTGAGAAGATCTGGATATGGTGAATATAAAACAATGGTTTTAAAAAAGAAAGAGAAACTAGAATTACTTCCGTACGTTTGGTTCTAAATGTGTAGGCAGTGTTTTGCTGTGTGTCTCTTGGAAAATTTGTTTGAAGAGGATAAATCCTTAGATGATCCTTGATCTGATCTGATCTTAGCAGGAAGAAAAGTCAGGCTCATGTCCTAAAGTTAATCAGATCTATTTTTTATTGTGAATGAAATTCAGGGGCTCTATATTAAGCTCTAAAAGTAAAAACTTTTAAGTATCATTCTGGCACGTAAGTATAGTATTCTATATTGGACTCCTAACTGGGGGCCAACTACCTTCTATTTTTTTAAACTAATTACACAAAAATACCACTCCTGTCACATGACTTAAACATTAACTCTTGTGGGGAGATCAGGGTAATCATTTAATCCATTTCTTTAATCTTACAGATATGCTGCAAAGCAATAGTGGGTCTCAGAATTCACGAATCAATAATTCAAAACTCCTTGTATTAAGCAAGAGAAATATTATGTATCTTTATACCCATCCTCAAGTTTTAATTTATATGCAAATCCAACAACAGTAACTACTAGGGTGTACACACAGATGTGCAGCTGGAAAAACAACAGTCAACAACAGTTAACCTCATATCCTCCCAGTCTCTTGAGGACTGGCACTGTGCGGCTCTGCCTCTCTTAAAGCTGCTGGCTCTTAACATTCTGAACAAATTGCTTTGTCTTTTTCATCCTCTAGTCTATTCCTTTTCTTCTGTCTCATCAAAATTATGGCCATATTTGTCTCCCTCTTTTTGACCATGTTTACCTAATTTGTCAATGGTCCTAGCATCTCAGTTTTACCGATAGATCTCTCCAATAATTTATAAATTGTCTCACTAGTCACTTTTCTCCTTGTGCTTCCATGTGCTGCTAACTGCTGGGAAAAAGTAGCTATTCCTATTGTGAAGCAGCCCAGCCTCCTGTTCATTCCAGGGCATATGCATTGAAGTGTCTTTATCATGTGTTCCAGAGGGCTGAGTTGGTGAACATTCTGTGTGGGAAGATATTTTATCGGTGGGTGAGGATTTATAACAAACTTTCCCTATATAAGGAAGTTGTTTTTCTCATTGGATATAAGGAGCCCTTTACCACCCCTGACACATTGGTCTAATTTAGGCCAGGTCCTTAGTAACAGAAAGTCATGCTCATTTGGTGGTGACTCACGTCAAATGGAGATATCATTTTAGTATCTTAGGATCAAGGGTTTTAAGTATAATGGTAGATGTTGCAGTGAAATTCCAGGCTGTTACTCTTTATGCAATGTTTCAAAAACAAAGGCCCCTAAAAATATTGTAGACACATTAAAAAAAATCCCCCCCAAAGGTATAAGCACCTTAGTACTTCAGGGAATGTATGCTATCTCTTGGCTCCTTATCTTGGGACCATATAAATATAAACCAAGCTTTACTTTGTATACCTGGGATTCCTATTGAACATATAGTAGGTCAATAATGAAACAGAGACTAGAATATGGAAATCTTTAAGGCTTGATATAGTGGATTTAGCAATGTACTGGAAGGAAAAAGAATTTCACCTCTGTTTTGTGTACTAAAATTACCTGCTCTCAGGACAAGTCACATAACCCAAACAGTTTTTTAAAAATCTGTATTTAAAATGGAATTAATCATCCCCTATCTTGCATATTATATATCAGGTAGATTTGTGTATGTGGTTAATAAGACAAACATGCATATAAAAATGCACGGAAAAACATGAGTTGCTATGTATTTGTGAAACTGCCTAATAGTCTACCTTCCAAATGAATAGTTCAATTATAAATTGTTTCTCAATGAAAATTTGATGTCTATTTTCATTGACTCTAGTTTTATCTAAACTATTTTCAGAGCTTAAGATGTGGGACCACAGGAGTGGTGACTTTTATCAGAGGCAACATGCTACATGTGGCCTGGGTGGGTGATTCCCAGGTAATGCTTGTGAGAAAGGGCCAAGCTGTTGAACTAATGAAACCACACAAACCAGACAGAGAGGTACGTATGGTTTGTTCTATTGGAGCACATGTCATAGAGGCAGTTTTCTAGTTATTAATTAGGATTCACTCAATTATTATAATTATTGCCATTAATCTCAGCAGTTGTGCCTATCTTCCACAAGAGAAGCTTTTCAGGAAGCTGATGAGTATTTAAACTGTTAACTATTAAAGTAGACGAATCAATCCTGAATATCCAGTAAGCTTCTTTTTATTGCTTTGCTCTTTAGGACGAAAAACAGCGAATTGAGGCCCTTGGAGGTTGTGTAGTCTGGTTTGGTGCCTGGAGGGTGAATGGAAGTCTGTCAGTCTCCAGAGCTATAGGTAGGAAAAACAAATTAATTTTGTTTCTCCTCTTCTAGCTTACTGTCTTATATTATCTCTGATCTGAGGAAACTGGAGATAATAATTTATATTATCAGTGTTTATATGTGTAAAATAATAATTGCCAGTCGCTTTTTAATTATTTGATTCAGTTAAACCTGATTGTAAACTTAAATCCCATTATAAAACAGGGACCATATTAAGAAATTCAAAACATGAGTTTAGCCAGGTGTGGTGGTGCACACTTATAATCCCAGCAACTCTAGAGGCTGAGGCAGAAAAATCACAAGGCCAGCCTAAGCTACTTAGTGAGACCCTATCTCAAAAATAAAAATGGGCTGGGGATATAGCTCAGTGGTATAGTGCCTCTGGGTTCAATCCCCAGTGCAAACAAAAACACAAAACAACAAAAAACCCCTAGGTTCTATCTGTTTATTGCTTTTTCCTTTAAATAGAAGCCTTTAATTGTTAGTGTACAAATCTGCCTAAAATCACAATGATCCTCATTTCATTCCATTTTGGGTCATATTTAACCAGTATTTTCCAGAGAATGGAAAGCTTTACATTTATTTATTTATTTATTTGTTTGTTTGTTTAATTTATTTTAAGAGAGAATTTTTTAATATTTATTTTTTAGTTTTTGGTGGACACAACATCTTTATTTTATTTTTTTTTATGTGGTGCTGAGGATCGAACCCAGTGCCCTGTGTATGCCAGACGAGCGCACTACCGCTTGAGCCACATCCCCAGCCCACCCATATTTATTTTGTTCATAGCTTTACATTTTTTTTCAGTTAATTTAAAAATCACATAAATAACAGAATTCATGGGGAAAACATTGTACTTTTTATGTGAAAACCATTTTCCAAACATGGAATATAGTAATTTGTGAGATAACACTGAGGTTTTAAAGAATCTAAATCCTAGGACTTAAATTGTTTAAAAAAGGGTAGAAGTAAATGGAACTGTCTAAAACAAATTAAACAGCTGATTGGGCAAAATGTACAAGTGTAAGTTCAAAGAACTAAGCTGGGGGCTGGGGATATAGCTCAGTTTGTAGAGTGCTTGCTTTGCATGCACAAGGCCCTGGGTTCAATCCCCAGCACCAAAAAAAAAGCTGTTTCCATCTTTGTCTTACTTTGGGCCCTAGGTTTTTTATTTTAGGCTTGTGGTTTACCTTTACTTCTCAGTTTTTAGAAGAGAATATATCGAGATGCATCCACATGGATGATATATATATTGCAATTTTTAGTCTCTGCCTCCCTAAGACATTAAGTAATTGGATATAGAGTTAATATGGATAGAGTTCACATCTAATCCCTGAACTTAGTTATTACCACCCCAAAATTTCAGAACAGTAAGAAAATATGAAATGATTGATTTAGTTTCACCACTGATTTGAGTTCTTCCCACTCTTTAGGAAGGTGCTGGCAAGCTGTGAAGTGGCCCAAATATGAGCAGCAGAAGGCTGAAAGAGAAATAGAGCTAAAAGATTCTACAAATACCTCCTGAAAAACTGAGAGTTACTTTTACCTTATAATGGGGGAGTTAATAAGACCTCTGGAATAAGGCCAAAATTCTCATTTCTAAAATACACTCCTATATAGAATTATTTTTGACAACTGTAACCAAAGGCGGCTTCTTGATTTTGTCTTTGTCAGAAGATTGAGGGGTATCTTTAGTGCTTGTTATAGAACCGATATACTAGAGAGGATACCTGCCCTTTCTTAATTCTAAAAATAAAACACAAGATGAAACTAAAGTAGGGGAAGAGTGTCCTTGACTAAATGACGATCTAAGAAGGTAAACGTCATGGAGGAAGTGACTTTTGAGTTGGATGGAGGGTAGGGTTTAGGAAAGGAAATCCCAGGTACAGAGAGGACTATAAATACCTGAGAGTTTGAAAGGGCATGATGGGTTTTAAGAATAGCAACAAACACAGGAGGCTGGAACAGAGATGGGAGAGCGGTAAAAGATTAGAAGTGTTGTTGCCAAATGTGAAGGGCTTTATAGCCGAGGCTAAGTAGTCTGGACTCTACCAAGAGAATAAGCAGAGGGGCCACATGATCAGGTTTTTATTTATAAAGATATATGCTGTTACAGTACAGAAGATGGATTAGAATAGCAAGAGCCTAGCAGGGAAGTCACTCAGGAGGCTGAGGATATGGAGGAGGGAGATAGACTGGGAGGTTGTGGGGAAGAGGAAAGCTAATTTCCAGGATTCTGCTTGTGACTGGAAAGATAGAGCATTTGTTAAAAGCAGCAGTTTGGTGGTGGGGATAAACAGATAATGAGTTTGGATACATTTTATATTATAGGTAACTATGCGGATAACTCGGATGAGAATTAGTATGCAGTTAGAAATACAGATCTGGAGTTTAGCTGAGAGTTCTAAGTTGGAGATAGAGCTTTGGGAACTCATCCCATTTTAAGTGATGATATTAACAATCACTGTCATTGTATAAATACAAGTAGCTTAAACTATAGGCATGGATGACACTGTCCAAAAAATATATGTTGTGTGAAGACCCCAAGATGAGGCTCATTACTGAAGGTAGAATTGCATGGTCAGGTTCCCTGGGTTTGTATCTTGACTGCTACTTTACAACCTGTGGATCTTGGAAAATTTCTGTATCTATTTGCTCCTTTGTAAAATGTCAATAATTAAATAATACCTAGCTCCTGAAATTTTTATATTGAATGATGTAGCACAGGCACCATACTTAGAACCAGCCTGGCACATTCTTAGCATACAGTGATTGTTAGCACTGTTGTTTACAACTCAGTGAAGACAATCAAGAAGTGAACAGAGACATAAGTAGGATATTAGAGATGCTAGAAAAAGATGATTTCTACAAGATAGCAGCCAGCAGTGTCAAGTACTGTTGTAGAGGTCAAGTGAGAAGTGAGTTTAAAAATGATCTGGATGTAATATTTGAAAATAATTGGTGATATCTGAAAAAAACAGTTTAGATTGGTAGGTGGAAAAACTTATCATCAGGTTCAAAAAACAATCAGGGAAGGGGAAACAGGCAAAAATTTCAAGGGAGCCAGTAAACAGAGGAGAAAGTAAAAATGAGAAAGTAAGTAGCCAGAAACCTAGGGAGGCAGCACCAGCACACAGGTTAGCCCTGAGAAGGAGAAGGAGACTTCTGACTCTGAGAAAATGGTAGTGGAGATAGGTGAATCGAATCTCTTGCTCAGGAGGCTGAGGCAGAAGAATTGCAAATTCCAAGCCAGTCTCAGCCACTTACTGAGGGCATCTCAAGATTTAAAAAGGGCTGGGGATGTGGCTAAGTGTCCCTGGGTTCAATCCATGGGATCAAAAATGAAAAGAAAAAAAAAAGTCCATCTATCAAAATCTAGTAGCTTATTGGATTTATGGAATTGAAGAATCTGAGAAAGATTTTGAAAACTCATAGAATAAAACAAGGGCTAAATAAGGAGGGAAAAGTGAAAGTGCTAAGGAGCAGGGTTTACTTCTGCTTAGAAAATAAACGATAAGCTTTTCTATTGTTTCTCTCTATGAGCCCTTCAGATTTATGATCCAAAGTTGACAGAGGCACGGTATGTTTCCTAGCAGATGGAGAGGTTTGAAGACAAAGGATGTTGTCATTTCTACCATGAGATGGATGTTCATGCCCTCCTACCAAATTTGGGGGCGAAATGTCATGAATTTGACACCCAACAGTAGAGCAGGTGAAAATCCAGAATTTTGGCAGCATTTTCTCTGTGCAAATCTTTGTATGTTCTGTTCCAAACTAACAGTTGCAGTAGTCTTTTAGTTGTAGTACTAAAACAAGATTTTGGGGAACAGTTTGACTCAGATCACATTTATTTTTAGAGGTGGAATTTTAAAAAATCATGGTAATTCAGTCAGGT
The DNA here is from genome assembly GCF_047511675.1 of Marmota flaviventris. Classification (NCBI taxonomy): domain Eukaryota; kingdom Metazoa; phylum Chordata; class Mammalia; order Rodentia; family Sciuridae; genus Marmota; species Marmota flaviventris. The sequence goes on along the minus strand of NC_092514.1, from coordinate 44,193,933 downwards.
GCAGTGGAGAAATTAAGTGGACTAATGAAGGACAGTGAAAACAATGACTGGAAATCTTAATTAGCTCTTAACAGGCAATACAGTAAAGAAGTGAAACTGGCTGGGCGCAGTGGTACATGCCTACATTCCCAGTGGCTTGGAAGGCTGAGCAGGAGGATCTCAAGTTCAAGGCCAGCCTCAGTACCAAAAAAAAAAAAGAAAAGTGAAACTGGTAAAATCAAAACTGTGCTTGAGAAAGATGTTTTTGACTATACTGTAAAGAAGTAATGAATGAAGAAGAGCCTTGACATGGAGTAGGATGTGAGGGAGTTACACACTGGAGTCTAGAAGTGGTAAAGCTGAGCATTTATAAGATAAAAAGACTAGGATCTTATTTTAAGTAATTTGTCTGTTTTTCTTATATCCGGCTATGCCACTACTGGACAGGTACAGCATATTGACTACATTGGTTCCAGGAGTCATCCACGAGGTTTTTGTTGCACTTTCTGGACCTACTTAAGGATTAAACAAAAATGTAAAATGTTGGAAAGGAATCTTTTTGAGCAAGAGAGAACCTATAACAGATATGAGGAACAATGAATACATAGCCAGGTCACTTAAGTATAGTTATCTTCATTTTATCTTCCCCTAGTCAGAAAGTTTATTCTAGTGCAATGGGAAAAGACAGTAATTAATAAGTTGTATAGGTAATAATTGGAAGAGCTAGAATTTGGAGCCAGGCAGTTTAGATACCATTGTTGGTGTTCTTAACCACTAAGTTATATGCCACTCCTTTTTCTAGCACTGAGAGGTTGAGGACACCAGCTAGGCTGTAAACTATAGAAAAACAACAAAGGTAAACAATGAATGGAGCTGGCTAGTGCTCTAAACCTCAAAGTTCCAAAGGCTTCTTTTTTGTGGTACTGAGGATTGAACCTAGGGGCTCTACCACTGAGCTACATCCCTAGCCCTTTTTATTTTTTGTTTTGAGACAGGGTGTAACTAAAGTTATAGAATCTGGCCTTAAAACTTGTGATCCTCCTACCTCAGCCTCCTGAGTAGCTGGGATTACAGGCGTGCATCACCATGCCCAGCACCAAAGACTATGTAGGTGATCTCAGTAATATGGTGATAGAAACATGGGCCCAAGGTCTCTAGTTTATCTATGTACACATTACTCCCCAACATTTACCTGTGTCTTTGCTTATGCTATTCCCGCAAGCAAAGGGGAAAAATGCCTAGTGATAACTAACATATTCTTCAAGGCTTAGCTCAAAATTCATTCTGTGAGTAAATGAAAAGCAAGAAAGGAAGGCCCAGTAGGGCCTTGGGGACTGGGGGCGGTGCATAGTGTCACAGTTGTTAAGAAGTAGGGGGATTAACAATAAAAATAGAAGGGGGTAATCAGAGATATATGAAGAAAGCAAGAACATGGTAATTTGAAGGGAAAAATGGTTGTATATTTTGTGTGTGTTCTCTGGAAGTCAAATAAAGCAGCATTACAAAGTACAAATCCAGGCGGACTTAGAACCAGGAGACATGCATTCAGGTTCCCTGTGTGAGGCCTGGCTTGAGGGAGCCACACTTGAATTTCAAAATCCCTTGTAACTCAGACCTTTCTCTGTGCTCACAACATGAAGCTATTTATTGATTTATAAATAAGAATAGAACAAAAATTGTTTAATGAAGAGAATGATCAGAACTTTGGTTTTATTTTTTTCAATGTAGACTTGTTTTTCAAGTCACAGTTTAATTAAACCTAACCATCAGTAAAAAACTGATCTACTAAGTCAACAAGGACTGAATTTCTCAGTACAGCAACAAACTTAGATTTAATATTAGTTGCTGCCATACTCAGCAAAGCCTAAATAATAGCCAGAACACAAGATTCAGAGTATAAACTAGATAAGGAATGAAGTTCAGTGACTGGCAAATTTTTAACTGGGATGAAACCATAAGCAGAATCTGATTAACAGAAATTTTTATCTAAAATTATTTGATAAATTATTTTCATTAAATCCCAGAGGGTGCTGCATATGGTGACATATACCTGCAATCCCAGTGACTGGGGTGGCTGATGGAGGAGGATCTCAAGTTCAAAGCCAGCCTCAGCAATTTAGTGAGACCCTCTCTCAAAATTAAAAATAAAAAGGGCTGGGGACATTGCTCAGTTGTAAAGCATCCTGGGTTCAAGACACTTTTTAGCCATTGTTTTCCATCTTTTGCTTTCCTTATACCTCCCCTGTCCACTTTCTATTAAAAAAAAATTATGATCAGATGTCTGCTTTCTGATGGTCCCACTTTTTAATTCCCACAGGAGATGCTGAACACAAGCCATATATCTGTGGGGATGCAGATTCCGCCTCTACTGTTTTGGATGGGACAGAAGACTACCTCATTCTGGCCTGTGATGGCTTCTATGATACTGTGAACCCTGATGAGGCAGTGAAAGTTGTGTCTGACCACCTGAAAGAGAATAATGGAGACAGCAGTATGGTTGCCCACAAATTAGTGGCATCAGCTCGGGATGCTGGGTCAAGTGATAACATCACTGTTATTGTGGTATTCCTAAGGGACATGAACAAAGCTGTAAATGTTAGTGAGGAATCAGATTGGACAGAGAACTCTTTTCAAGGAGGGCAAGAAGATGGTGGGGATGATAAGGAGAATCATGGAGAGTGCAAACGCCCTTGGCCTCAGCACCAGTGCTCAGCACCAGCCGATCTAGGCTATGATGGGCGTGTGGATTCATTCACTGATAGAACTAGCCTGAGCCCAGGGTCCCAAATCAACGTGCTGGAAGACCCAGGCTACCTAGATCTCACACAAATAGAAGCAACCAAACCTCACAGTGCCCAGATTTTGCCATCAGTTGAGATGTTTGGTCTTGGTGCACCAAAGCAAGCAAATCTTATTAATGAGCTAATAATGAAGGAAAAATCAGTTCGATCATCATTGCCTGAACGGAATGGTGCTGAAGAGTTTCCAGGGCAGCAGATATACAGAATGGAGAGCTTGTCTCTTGTCTGTTCTGGGTTGGAAAATGAACAGTTCAAATACCTGGGAAAAAGAGTTTCTAGATTGTATCATTTACGCCACTACTACTTCAAGAGGTGGCACGGATTCAGGTTCAATCCAAAGTTTTATTCATTTCTCTCTGCTCGAGAGCCTTCCCACAAAATGGGCATCAGCCTGTCCTCACTTACTCGAAGTGGGAAGAGAAATAGGATGTTAAGAAGTTATGTGCCATGGAGGGAAAATAGTTGGAAAGGGTATAGTGAAAATACAATGAGAAAGGTCAGAAAGAGTAATGATATTCCATATGCAGATCTTCTCTGGAGCTATAAAATATAATACGTTTTCTTTACAGTAGGCTAGCTAGCTATCCCTCAATTAAAAACAACACTATCAGAGTAGAAACAAGGTAGACATTTCTAAACACATGTGCTTCAGTATGAATCCATGGATGGGTCAATTCTTAAATGTAAATAGATCTCTAGGAAACTCAAATTACAGTGTTTTCAATCTAAAAAAAAGTATTGGCGGTTTCACTAGCAAAATTATACAACTGGTCCCTGTGATGTGTCTCTACACCTACATAAATCCCCTCTCCAGCACCCCTTCACGTCACTAGTGGAAACTTGAAAGTTATTTCAGTCAGGATATATTGAAATATATAGTGTTGAAATCTCAACTCAGTTGAAATCTGGTCTGATGTGCCTAATCTACTTACAGAGAACAATGAAGAACTAAATTAGGAAACATCCCTCAAGATCCTGGGGACTAAGAAAGATCCCCCCAACCTTTTTTTTTTTGGCAGGTGAAAGGCTAAAAGCCATATGGGTTTTAACTGGTAATGATGAAAGTGGAAAACTAGTGTAAAAGTGTCATATTCTCAGGCTTGTGAGGCAGTATACAAAGATTTATTGACTTTTTTTTCTCTGTAACATAAAACATTTTGAATCAAATATTTCCTAGGGCAGCAGTTACTTGGGAGTTTCATAACCTGTTATGGTGCTTTTGGTGGAATTTTTATTTGTCATTTTATGAGACCACTGTCAGCTGGTTTTAATCTATGATGCTAATGTGTTTTCATTGTACCTCATCTCAGGAATAAAACTGGTTTAATAGAGATGATGTCAGGTACAAACATACACAAGAATCAAAATGCCATTTAAAAAGAAAGTTAAATACCATTTTTTTTGAAGTTCACACATAGCAAAGATATGTACTACTATAATATATAAAAAGTGGCTTTGGAGAATGAAAAATGCCCATTTTAACTTCTCTAATATTGTTTTTCCCAAGGGAATGAAGTAATTGGTATGCAGGAGGCTGAAAGTACTGCCTAAAGTGAACACAGATGCCAAATGCAAAGGAAAATGCAGATTACTGAGCCAGGTCTGTGTAGTTACAATTGGAAGATATGAGCCAATAGAAACAAGGTACATGCAACTTCATACTGCAGGGACAGGATGTGCGCTTATTTCAATATTTAGTTCTATTTGACAATTTTGCTATTTCTGCAGTTTTAAGCCAGTAAAAGACAGCAAATAAATTATCAGATTCATAAATTATCAGATTCATTCAGGGAAGCACCCTCTTATTCTCTCAGAACCATGGAGTCCCCCAGTTGCCCTTCCCTAGTTGACTAGGGACCAGCCATGCCCACAGAAAGGAGTAGCCCTGCTGTACTGACTGATCACTCATGCAAGCTGGATGTACTAAATGTCCACCATCTAATCATGTTTTTACATGCTGATACAATTGGTTTATGTTCCCTAGACCTAGGGAGTAGGACTAAAATTCCATAACATAGATGAGACAAAGACACAGATGACTGTAGCATATTACAGGGGCCAGTATGGCTATATCAAGTAATTAAAAAAAAAAAAAAAAACAAACACTTTAGCAACAATCAGATTGTTAATCTACAGATTTTATTTTTTAAAATTTGGATGTTAAGTAGAGATTTTCATTATTTGTTTTCTCTTGACTTTGAAGTAATTTATTCTTTCCTCAGTCTTGTGACACATGGTTGAAAAGGAGAGAATAAGTAACGTCTCCAGCTATATATATTACAAATTTTCATCATTCTGATGCTTTGCCCCATACATGTACCTCACTTATATCATTTTCTGAAGCCTAGATCATGTTGACAACCCTCCAGATGCAGTCTCAGTTTCAAATCAGATTATCTAAGGAAACAAAACACAGGCAGCAGAATATTGGTATACATTATAGTCCAAAATGCTTTTTTTTTTTAAAAGAACTTTCCATAGTTGTCTCTTTTGGTCAGATCTGGCAAAAGGGAAGAAGTTACAATGATAAGCTTTTTTAGTGAGGAAAAAGATGGCTGGATGGAACTGGGACAAACAGACACATTTTTAAAGGTCTGGGTTTTGTAGGTCTGACTATATAGCAGTGTTAACTCCATTTCTCATATCATTAGCTCTCTCTAGAAAAACAGAAAAGTAGTTCTAGTGTGGTCAATAAACCAATATTGTAAAAAATAGCAACTATTCATTTGTTCACAATACGCGTAATCATAGGGTAGTTAGGTACCATTTGTAAGGTAAGTCCTTTAAAATTCTATAACACATTATTAAAGTAGTGGTTATTGGTCTGATATATGCTGCTCTTGGTTCTATACAGTAGATAAAAAGCAGTGCTTTGTGAAATGCAGTGTTAATATTAATGCCACTGGTGATAGAAAGTAGCTCCCTTCAGTTCAAATCCTGTGCCCTTATTTGCTGCTTGCTAACGTAAGCAATAAGTAACCCTCTAACTAATGGTATCTACACATTTCTGTAACTTGTATTTAATGATGGTGTATCTGGTGATTGTAAAAATATTAGATATAAAAGTATAATATACACTAACTGTTAATGCTGAGGTATAGTCTGAATTATGTGTTTTGTACCTTTACTCATCGTGTAATTTAGTGGTGGTGAACGTTCTACACTCAATCCATAAAGAGTGGCAGTATCCCTTTTTCAACTTACCATGATCTGCATCAATTTGTTTGCCTGCTAAACAAGTTTTGTTAGAATAGGAAATAGTAAAAACAAAACAAATATAAACAAGAAAAGTGTAGTACTGGTTAGGGAAACAGACTTCAAGTCACCATCTGAAGTTATTATAAACTCCTTGTACATTCACTGTGAGTTTCAAGGGGCGTCAGTCCCTAATTTAAAGGTTTCCTTTTTCACTTTCTAGATGTGTACTTTTGAGGGATATCTGAGGTTAGGCAACATTACAGCACCAAATACTTGGGGCTATTAATCCCATTTAGGTCTGTACTACAGGGGTCAGGTAGAAACACATGTATATACCTTTTCTTTACCTAGAAGTGCCATCCATTGTCCTTGAAATACAGCGACTAGAATTCCTATTACATTTAATTTTAAGTCGGAGGCTCCTTGAAAGTTAACACCTTAACCAAGGACAATGTCAATCATGTCAATGTCAACACTGAGTCTAATTCTGACCACATTTATAGTGGTATAGCATCAACACTGCATTTTCATGACAACCACACTCCATTGTTGGAACACTGTGCAATGGGCAGATGAAAATGACCCATTTTCAGATAAGATTGCTGTGGTCAAGTACTTCTTTCCCCAAGTACTTGCCGAGAATTTGTGAGAAAATGATCTCAATAATTTTTTGTGTGGTGCTGGGGATTGAACCCAGGGCCTTGTACATGAGAGGCAAGCACTCTGCCAACTGAGCTACATCCCCAGCCCTCAATTATTTTAATTTTTAAAAATTTGTTCACTCAATGAGCATTTTCAAGCAAGGCCATAGAAGGGGAGATACAACAATTTAGTTCACACCTTATCATGGGACAAATTTTTCTTTGGATCATAAATCAGCATGATCTGTGAAAAGATTAAATACTGCCAGTATTACAACACAGCTATCTTCCAGACATATGGTACTGTACTGAAAAAATAATTACTTCCTCCAGCAGCATTTTATGTATTCTGAAGACTATATTTATTCTACTAATTAGAAAAAAAATGAAACAGGACAGGGAACTCCAGACTGATATAGCAGTTACTATTGAAAAGGAAATACTTTAAATTAACTTTGATGTATTAAATAATCCAGATACATCATTGTTAACTCTCTAGGTGCTCTTTGGTGAGAGACAGGCTTTCTCTTGTTCATGTCATTTCTCTGCAAAGAATTCTTTATGGAGTGAAGTGAATATTTCTTATCAAGTAAATTTATCAATTTACAAACCTGCTGTACAGATCACTTTTGAGTTCAGTTGTAATCATGAGTGATCCTTCATATTTTATTTATTCAAAATGTTCATTCAGGTAAAGAATATGTTTGAAATTTTGCCAATATCTTAATAAACCCAGTAATTTAAAATCACTAAGTCATTTTTTTTTCTTTAAGAGAAAGCTAAATTATTTAATACTTAAATTACACAAATTGGGGTTGGGGGGGGGGGCATCCCGGGAAAGCCTTAATTAGGGACATTAACAGTGGAGTTAGTGAGAATTCATTCCTTTTCGGAATGGGGAACGCTTTGCGTGTTATCTTTGTGTGGGGGCCATTCTAATCTCTGTGTAGTTTTTTTTTTTTAAAATATTTATTTTTTAGTTTTCAGCGGACACAACATCTTTGTTTGTATATGGTGCTGAGGATCGAACCCGGGCCGCACGCATGCCAGGCGAGCACGCTACCACTTGAGCCACATCCCCAGCCCCTCTGTGTAGTTTTAATGTCAGTGTATGTTCACCCAACCACTCAAATTTTCCTCTTTTGAAACTAAATGGGCATGGGCAAAGTAAAGCAAAAGATAAGAATCTAATGAGTTATTCGGTTGAATGTCTTTATGGAGGTTTTCTGTAATAACAGGAGACAAATGTGGGGGAAAGAAGTAGGGCAATTAAGCAAGACAACTGCATCTAAGGAAATGGAACTAACCCCCCTAAACCTAGTTAACACATTGTGAAATTTGAAAGCCTTAATGGTGAGAACACTAATTTCCTAAATTAACTCAGTCCTTAGCATGACTTCATGTACAGAAAAAAAAACTTTTTTTTGAAAGGATACTTGAAGGGGTTTGTTTGAAATCTCTCTTTGAAACAACACACTGCCAGATATAAGGCATAATAAAATCATTTGAACTTAGTGGAAAGAATCACAGCTCAGAAGGAGAGAAGATACTTAGCATGCCATAGCACCGTTAAAAAAAAAAAATGGGGAGCTGGGGTTGTAGCTCAGTGGTAAAATGCTTGGGTTATATCTTCAACACCTCATAAAAACAAAATAAAGGTTAAATGAAAAAAAAATTCTGGATAGTTTTTTTTTTTTTTTGGTGCTGGGGATTGAAATCAGGGCCTTTTGCACGCTAAGTACACTCTATACCACTACACTCCCAGCCCCGCGTCATCTATTGATATCTTTGAACACTTCAAACAAATGGGTTTCTTTCCCAAGACTCAAAAAAAAAAAAATGCTTTTCACTGAGCAGCTTGGTTTGGCTCCAGTCATGGAACCTCTAGGTAAGATGTGCCCCACCCTCATGATGCAAGCAGGGCCCCTCATAGGTTCTAATTCTTCTGATCCTGATTTAGAACCAGGGAAACAGATGTGAAAAATGTCCAGAATGATTCACATTTAGAGAAACAATTTTCCAAATGAGTAGATGGACAGATGAAAAAGTCCCTGCCAGTCATTACGCGGGATGACATGAAAGCTAGAGCGTAAGGGCTGAGCAACTAAGCCAAGTAGAGTTGTAATAGACTAATCAAGAAGAACAAAACAGTGAGAGAGAAGCCCAGGGAGCAGCCCTTTCAAAAGGACATTAGGAGACATTACAGGACTTGGGCCAGCACTCTAGCTGGGCAGAGCAGGAACAGAAGGAGCAGTCACTATAAATGTGTCTGATCTGTTCTAAGAAACAGCTCAGTCCATAATATGTGTCCCAAACTATAGATGGCTGATGTTACCATGTTCTCTTAGGCCTCCCAATTAGAGTTTTAAAACTTCTATAAATCCGGACTAAAAGTATATGCTCTTGGAGTTTTCTATTTTCCAAACATACTTTTTTTACTTTTTTATTTTTGGTACCCAGGGGTACCTGACCACGCCACATCCCCTTTTTATGTTTTATTAGCGAGACCCTAAGGCTGGCATTGAACTTGCAATCCTGCCTCAGCCTCCCATGCCCCTGGTATTATAGATGTGCACCACTATGCTCGGCACCCTATTTTCTAAACTTTTAACAAATCACCTCTTTATGGATAAAAATGGCCCGTTTTCAAATTACAGTTTTAAAATTATACTGTCTTTACTTCAACATGTACTTCACTTTTTTTTTTTTTTTTTTTAATACCTACTTTCAGCTTCTGCTCTGATGTAGAGCTAGAAGGAACAACACTGCTTCCATTCCTACAATGAAAAACAGCCAGTTTAACTGCAAATTATGACTTTTTGAACACTGGAAAATTGAGGTTGAAGAATAACCAACTGGCCTAAAGTTGACAGGCTCTTACAGGGGCAGTGGAGCACTAGTTTCCCTAGGGTAGCCATGAGCAGACACTGGAAAAAACAGCTAACGTGACAACTGGTAAAGGCAGAGTATGGGCTGGAAAGAGTGTGGAGTCCTGGGGGCCTAGAGAAAAAGCACTCTCTTCAGGCTTTTTCTTCACAAACTCTACTAAGTGTTCACAGAAAAAAAGACTGGAAAGAGCCCTAACAAGAGTTAACTGTGGTGCAGACCCAAAAGAGGTATACAACAACCTTGTGGAAAGGTTCAAATCTGTCCCCCTATCTCCTCTATGAAACAGAAGTGCTCTTCTATTGGAGGAGGAAATACTGCTTTACTTAGGGCACTGGTGGCAGTGGTTCCTGGAGGTGAGGGAAGGCAACAGGGTAAGGACAGGAATGTCACTGGCCCTACAACTAGCTGGGAAGGGGCAAGTAAACTGAAAAGGCCCTGTCGGTCCAAACCTAGTGTCTAAAACTGCAGCTTAATCTGAGAATGTGAGCCCCCAGTCAGTCTTCAAATAACAGCACAATATTTCTGGTAGAAGGATGAGAGATCACCAGAAGCATAAAGGAGCTAGAGGTTTAGCTCAGTAGTAAAGCATGTGCTTAACATATGCAAAGTGCTGGACTTGAACCTTATAGCCCCCAACAAAAACAGACCCTCTGTAAGGGTACAAATAGAAGTTATATGCTTAGGGGAGAGACTGCCCTGCCAATTCAACCCCCATCAGCAAAACCAGATATTGCAATAGGAACCTGAAATAATCACTAGGGTCAATCATAGCAACAGCAAGCCTTGAGCCAAACTCCTAACTAGATAATCTCTGCAATGAAGGTCTAAGCAACAGAAAAGGCCTGCTCACTTTCAGTCATAAATATCCACAAAGCATCTAATCTTCTGTTTAACATGAATTGCTTTTAACAAAATACACTGAGGCATGTGAAAAGGCAAGGAAAAATTGCACTTGGAAGAGATGAAGCAATCATTAGAAACCAGACAAATATAACAGGCATTTTGGAACTGAGGGTTTTTTTGTTTTTGTTTTTAAGGCCAGTGCTAGGAAGCAAACCCAGGGCCTTGCACATGCTAGGCAATGCTCCAGTTCTGAGCTATACCCCTAGCTTGAGCAAGAATTTTAATTAAATTTGATTAATGTTAAGGACAGCAGTGGCCAACATGTAAGATTATGTGTGTGATGTCAGCAAAGAGATGGAAATTATAATTAAATAGAAACGTTAAAAACAAAAACTCCACCATAACTGTAATTGGCTCATCAGTAAATTCTGTGGTGATGAGAAGAGAACTAGTAAACCTGAAGTAAGTCAACAAAAAGTACCCTCACTGACATACAACACATTAAGAGTGAAGGAAACACCAGAACAAAATAAACCCAGAACAGAACAAGTACACAGGAGCTGTACAAACATCAGTGTGACATACGCATAATTAATGACACACATGAAACCACAGATCCAAGAAGCTTAGATAAATACTAAAATCCCCACAACTGCAGGGTACACACCTGTAATCCCAGGGATCAGGAGGCTGAGACAAGAGGACTTCGAGTTCAAAGCCAGCCTCAGCAAAAGCGAGGCGCTAAGCAACTCAGTGAGACCCTGTCTCCAAATAAAATACAAAATAGGGCTGGGGATGCGGCTCAGTGGTTGAGTGCCCCTGAGTTCAATTCGTGGTACTACCCGCCACCCCCTAAAAAAAAAAACCACATCTAAGAAAAAGAAAGCTCCTTTCAGATGATCACACTGGTAAATTTTACCAATTAAAGAATAAAATCTCGGGCTGGGGTTATAGCTCAGTGGTACAGCACTTACCTAGCACATGTGAGGCACTGAGTTCAATCCTCAGCACCACATAAAAATAAATAAAGTTATTGTGTCCATCTATAACTTAAAAATATTTAAGAAGAATAATAATATACACAACCAATTCTACATGTTTTTTTTTTCCAGGAAAAAGGAGATTCATTTTATGTGTTCAGCATTACTCTATGGTTGTAAAATCAGATGAAGAGCAATAAAACTATGGACCAATATCCTTCATAAATATAGATGCAAAAATCCTCAGCAAGATATTAGCAATATAAACAAATGCCACTCAGCACCCATTAGAATGGCTAAAATAGCCAGGTATGGCAGCACTTGCCTGTAATCCTAGCTACTCAAGAGGCTGAGGCAGGAGGATTGCCAAGTTTCAGGACTGCCTGGGCAATGTAGTGAGACCCTGTCACAAAATAAAAATGGCTGGGGATGTAGTTTGCTGGCCTATCATGCACTAGGCCCTTGGTTCAATCTCCAGTACCAGGAAAAAGGAATTCCTAAAATAACAAAAATTCCAAGTGTTTGGGTGTGGGGAATACAATTGAAACTCTAATTAGTGTCTGGTGGTAATGTAAAATGGTAGTTCTACTTAAAAGTATATCAGCTTCTTATAAAATTAAATTTACATGACTTAATACAATGAATTCTGACAACAACTACCTGCAGTTAAGCCAATCAAACTTTACAGATTTAGGGCAAAGTCTTCTGTTAAGACTGCCCTCACTTCAGACACCAGCTTCAAGTTCAGGGGTCCCAGGACACCCTCACTTTGGAACAAGTGGCTACAACAAGTTTAGGGGTTCCCACCATTCCACTGAGTTTAATTAATTCATTAGAACAATGCACAGAACTCAGGAAAGCACTTTACTTATTATTATTTTATTATGACATAAGAAAACAACTATGAACCAGCCAACACACACCACATAGGCTGAGGTTTGTGAGGTCCAAAATGTGAATGTTCTTTGTCCTCCATACAAGTTACCCTATAAGTACATTGATATTTATTATATAATGATGATAATAATAATAATGCATAGTGCTGTCATCCACAGAACCTCCCCCAAGCTTCAGTATTCAGTGTTTGATTGGGATTTCATTACCTAGGCATACTGAATGACTGACAAGGAGGTTGAATTCAGCTGAGCTGATACCACATAGCCTAGAGCCTTAATAACATGGCTGGTGTTTTTGATGTGGCCAACCACCATCCTAAGTCATCTCATTACCATAAACTGGCAGAACCCACCATAAATAATTCCTATCACTTAGAAAATTTCAAAGATTTAGAGGTCACTTTCTGGGACCTGGGATAGAGGCTAGCCGATTCTATATTACAAACTGGCAATCCCACCAGTAGGCATATAAAATTATAGAGAATACTTAAACTTACATAAAAATATACATGCAAATCTGTATAAGGTTCACAAACAGCCAAACTGCAAATAACCTAAATGTCTTTCAGTGGGCAAATTCCATTATATAATAGACTACTACTGGGCAATAAAAAAGGAAAAAAATACTGATTCACACAAGATGGATTAAAAAATTCATTTTACCAAGTAAAAGGCTACATGTTGCATGATTTCATTTATATGGCAAAGGGAAAATTAAAGACAGAGAACAAATCAATGATAACAAGGAGTTTGGGAAGGAGATGTATATGTACAAAGGGCTATCACAAATGAATTTTTAGGGTGGACGGAAAATGTTCTGTGTAGCACTGGTGGTGGATACATGACATTTGTCAAAACCCACAGAGCTGTATACCAAAAAGATTGAATTTTAAAATATGTAAATTAAAAAAAAATCAACCAGGATGTGTGTGGGAGGAAAGAAAGCAGACTATAATGATGAATCTAACTGTATCACAAATGAACCAGAATCACGGCGAAGAGGAAAGAAAGGAACCAATGTAGTTTTGAATCTAAGGACCTAAAAAACTTTGCAAGAGTATTGTGACATGATCTTGAGAGACTAAAAGAACTATACACTAGCCAGGTGCAGTGGCACATAAATTACAGTTCCAGCTTTACTTGGGAGACTGAGAAGAATTGCTTGAGCCCAGATCGAGCTGAGCCTGAAATTCCCATTCCAAATAAAACACAAAAACAAGCACCAAACTCTAGATGGTAATTCCCCTCCCAAGGGGATATGTTAAAAAAACTAATTGACTTGTGCATTAGGGTTAAAAAATTAAGTTAACCTACTATAGCTAATGAGAGCCAGGCTTCTCACTGTTCTCACTGTTACCTCCTGTAAGAGGGAGGTCTAGAATGAGCCCTGTGGAGCTGGACTGGTGGTGTTTCCCTTAAAACAAAATCCCCCAAAGATTTATACACATAGATCCAGTAATACATATAAATGTGTGAATCTGCATGACTCAGCACGCGTGCGCACACACACACACATACATTTCCTATTCTATCCACTGAGAGGGACTAGAAGCAGTGAAGCCCTAGTATCAATAAGCACATTAGCATCCACATCTTCGTTTCTAAATATCATTCTCTAAGAAAAGGAGCCAGGGTTCCTCAAGTAGTAAGGAAAAAAAAAACAACAGACCAAAGGGGACATATCACAATGACATTAAAAACCTAAGAGAGTTTCCAGTGACCAAAACTGTAACAAGCTGAGCTATGGAAATAATCATAGTGTTGGATCCTAATTCAAAGATCAAAACAAAGGATCGAACAGAAGATCAAACAGAGTATCGAACCCAAGGGCCTTTCACGCACTAGGCAAATACTCTACCACTGGAACTATATCCCCAGCCCAGCTGGATCACTGTTCTACAGTTATACAAAGGCATTAACAAAAGCAAAAGCTGGACTAAAAGGTACATCTCAAAATAAACTTTAAAAATAGGACAATCTTTAGGTTTTTAGTTACTAGTTATCAAAATGTTGGGCTTGATTTAAGTGTGATGAACTGGAAAAAGCACTAGAGCAACAGTTCATCCCATTCTTGTGTTGAACCTTAAGAGCATCATACGACCTCCTGGAACCTCAGGTTCTTCTGCCAAAGGGGGACAAGACACAACTCATCCATCTCAAAGGTTACTGAAGGATTCAATGACCCAGGTGGTCAAAGTTGTCCAGAAATGATATATACATGCACAATATAAGCATTACTCTTACCTCTTTAGGCCTAAGAGAAAACCCTTATTCAGCAGAGGTTTTTTAGGAATTAAGATAAAAACACTAAATACTGAAGCAAGGTAACAGTGGAAAGAAATGCCCTTCAGCAAAAGCTGTTAAGTTAAAAAAAAAAAAAAAGTGAAGACCATTAGGATACACTATGTGGTGCAGAAGCTGGGCATGGTCATGCACGCCTATAATCCCAGAGGCTCAGGAGGCTGCGGCAAAAGGATCTCGAGTTCAAAGCCAGCCTGAGTAGCTTAGCAAGGCCCTAAGCAATAACACCCTGTCTCTAAATAAAATATAAAAAAGGGCTGGGAATGTGGCTTAGCCCCAGTACGGGGGCAGGGGGCGGGGGCAGTGGTACAGGAAGGTAGGACAATCAGAGCAGAGCGAGGGATTCTTCTCCTGTCCCTCTGCCCGTTCTCACTGCTACCTAGTATCTAGCATGGCCAACACAGGCATGCTGCATCTATGAATAGGGAAACAGTGTTCCTGGCATAATTAAAGAACTGGGAACAAAGTTGGGTATTGCACACACCTGTAGTTCCAGCTACTTGGAAGGCCGAGAAAGGAGGATTGTTGGAGCCCAGGAGTTCAAGGCCAACCTGGCAAACAACAGAGACACCTTGTCTAAAAAAGAAAGAACTGGAAACAGAGTTGGTATGTAAAGTGGCTAGGAACGAGGAGAAGAATTATATCTTCCAAAGACTCCCCTACTAAAAGCTAACTAATCTGAATTAAAAGCTATCTATGAAAAAAGCTTTTGGTCTTCCAGGTTTATTACAATTATGGAACAACTAAGTGAGAAGCTGCCCATCACCCCTGTTCAAAAAATGATCTTGTCTACATTACTAAACAGCTACAAGCAAGAGCAATAGAAAAACGGGTATCTGGTCCCACTTTTAATAAACTGCAGAGCCGCATTTTCTCAAGTTAATTTTATTAACAAAAAGTGCAAACTATTCTGAAAAGAAGTAAACTATAAGTAATAGCATTCATCAAGATATTAGATACGGAAAAATGAATAATATTAAGTAAAACAAGCTGATGACATGTCTTTCACATGTACATATAGTTATTCATGCTTTTTCAACAGTCTTGATCAATTCAGTGTAATTTCCATGAACATATAGCAGCTCAAACACAAATTCAGAAGCACGGTGGCAAAGTTTGGCAATTATTTTGGGGGTAATTATGAGTATGTAAGACAATCTGATATCAACTTCACTTTGATGTAACCTACTATGCAGTATGTATATTTAAATTTATTGACTCTGAAGCAATATTCAATGAAAATAGAGTTTTAAAATATTTGTTGCACTATATTTTATGAGGCAGAAAAAATGAAATAGTTTTCAATGATCTTTCACATGACCAGGAACATAACCAATCCATATTAACTAAGTTCATTTTAAATACATATGCAAAGTCACACAACAGAAAGATGTGCCGTTAAACAGGTACCAATACTTAAACAAGAAAGAAAAGATAAACAAACTTTAGTCTGTCAACATACTCCAAAGAGGAGATCCAGTCTAGTGTTACTTCAGTCATTCACAAAAAGTGTCTATAGGACAGAATCTATTTATAGGTAATTTTTCTATTCACTAATCTATAGGTCCTAATGAAACAAACTGTGATTAAGACCTGAAATATAAAGGTAGTCATTTAAACACAACAGGTGTTTAGCCAAAGACAGAGCACCAAGGATGAACAGGTTACTGAGTGCATGCACTGCCTCTAGTACATTTTCTGGCAGTTAACTGGTCTTCTACCTTTTGTGGATGTACTAATTTTCTAAATTAATTGAGGACAACACTGTTATTACATTAGGAAGAACTCTGCTCACATTATTAATTTTTTCCCATGTTCTACAGTCTTTACTAGAATTGTGCTACTTTCTAACAGCTCCTGAATTATTCTTTCAGGTAGAGATGATGGAAAAAAAAAGACCTAAATCTGACTATCTGGTTGATGACAAATTTGAGCACCAACTACAACAAGATTCAGGGTCAAGGTAGCTTATAAGTCAATTCTCTTGATCTGGCAATTACCTTCCACTGTTTTCATCAGTACTGAAGTGAAGATTTTCAGGGTCTGCTTGTTCACCATCAGGAAAACTGGAGTGTGTATCTAAGAAAAATTAAAAGAAAATATTTTAAATTAAAAACAGATAACAACAAAGTGTATTTTCTTTCCTAACTCTTTAAATGATCTTACCAAATGTGTTAGTGAAGAAAGAGGTGCTCAGCTGTAAACAAATCTCTGTCTTCAGAGAATATGTGATTTGAGTCAGATACAAGCAAATGCAAAGGAAAAACAAAGGAGAAAACCCAAAATGTGTAATAGACACCCACAGTGAGAAGATGAAAGGCACTGCCTCACTTTGTCCTCCCGGACTGGTGGGAACAGTTGAAGAAAGAAACAAGAAACAATGATGAAGTATACTTTCCAGACTCAAGGTGCTATAAACAATATGTATTTCAAAGCCAACTAAAGTACACATGAAAACATTACTGAGAATCCCACCAGGACTCAAAATAATTTGCCCAAAATCTGAGTGCTTGTCTTAGAAGCAGAAGAAATTGCCTTAAAACTTACAAATCATTCAATACTTGGCTCTACATTGAAAAAAGATACTAGAACACTAGGGAAATATGTAAGATACAAAGTTAACAATGCACATAAGCCTGACAATGTTGTCATTTCAGGAAATCTTACACAGCAATGCTCAGGTTGATTATTAAGGTTTCTGGATGACTTTAAACCAGTATTTCTATAATTTTCTAATACACATTCCATTATTTTACCTGTACTTCTATATGATAGAATATGAGGTTGCCATAAAATTGAAGTTTATAAAATACAAATATACATATTTACGCAAGTTTCTCTTGGTGTTTCTCCCCTAAAGATATGTTTTTGTGGGGAGAGAAAGGAATAAAACATGAATGATTCTAGGTACATTTATGACTGCACATATGGTGCAACACTACATGGTGTACAATCAGAGAAATGAAAAGTTGTGCTGCAGTGTGTACAATGAATCAAAACACATTCTGTTGTCATATATACCTAATTAAAATAAATTAATTTTAAAAAAGATTTAAAAGAAAAACGAATGATTCCATAATTTGAATGCATTTCTAAGAAATCAAAGCTATTTAAAAAGTCATATAGTTGGCTTGAAAAAAAAAAAAAAAAGAAAATCGGGGGAGGGGATCAAACATCTAAAACTTCCCCAGAGGTTGGAAAACAAGGTGGCAAATAGTAAATATTTATGTACTACAAGCCACAAATGGTCTCTGTTGAAAATTCTTCTTTGTTTCATTGTTTTTACACCTCTGTATAATTTAAGGCCATTCTTAGGTAAATAAGCTATACAAAAGCAGGCTGTGGTCTCTCTCCTCCATCAAAGAAGTGACACTCATCAGGTATCTATCTAATCAAGCCAAACATTACCCTCCAATTTTTTCTAATACTCACCATATAGTTTACCAAAAAATGTAAAAATGAAAAAAACAAAACAAAAGAAGACAAAAAGAAAAGAAGCAGAGTAAGTAGAAGCAATAGCAGCAGAAGAAAAAACATCATCAGCAATGGTTTTACTAATCTGTGTAAGATGACATTATATATTGCACCTTCATCTGGGGGCTGTGCCATGAAAGAGTCGTTAAATCCGCCCATGCTGCTGTGCTCTTCCTGCTCTTCATTCTCAGTGTCACATTCAATGTCACTGTCGCTACTAATTCCTGGCAGGAAAGGACAACATATTTCTGAAAAAAAACACTATAAGTAAAAGAGGAAAAGTTCCTTATCCATTAAGCTGAGATTCCTACTGAATTTTACAATAAATGCCCAAAATTGAAGAAACCACACCAGCAAAACCAAAAAAGTAACCACAGAAATTTCAATTCTCTTTAAATTTTTTTAGAGCAGTACTGTTACTTTTGTTCTTTAAGTTTAAAATTGAGTACCACAGTCCTTGAAAGTTGTTATTCGGAACCAGTACTAATTATACTGAGAATACCTTTTCCAAATCACTTTTTTTCTAACACGTCATAAGAGAAAAAAGAGGAACTTTTAAAATCCTCATTCACTGTAAACAGAGTCTCTATACTAACAAACATAATAAAACACATGGCCTATAATCCCAGCAGTTCAAGAGGCTGAGGCTACAGGATTGAAAATTCAAAGCCAATCTCAGCAACTCAGTGAGACCCTAAGCAAGTTAGTGAGACCCTGTTTCTAAAATATAAAAAGGGCTGGGGCTGTGGCTTAGTAGTTAGGTGCCCCTTGGTTCAATCGACAGTACAAAAACAAAACAAAAAAACCACGATATAAACATACATAGTATATGTATATAGAAATTTCCAGTAATTCTAGTCATAAGTTAGTTTCTATCCTATTTGGGCCTCTAGTTTTGTTTCTGTATGAATCAGTTGATTTAGTTTTTGGATATTTAATACATATATATTTTAATTGACATAGTAATTATATGTATTTATAAGGTACACTGATATTCCAATACATGTATACAATGTGTAATGATCAGATCTGTGTAGCAGGCATATCTACTACCATAGAAACATATCATTCTTTGTGTTGGGAACATTAAAAATATTCTTCATTAGCTACTTTAAAATATTAAGTAATTATTGTCAACCATATTTATTCTACTACTATAACACATTAGAAGTTATTTCTCCTGCCCAACTATACCCCATTACCCATTAACTATACTCTCTCCATCCTTCTGCCTTCTCTATATTCTTCTCAAGCTTTGGTTACCTCTATTTTATTCTCTACTTTGAGATCAACTTTTTACTTCCCACATATAAGTAAGATCATGTGGTATTTGTCTATGCCTAATTTATTTCACTTAATGTAAGGTCCTCTAGTTCCATCCATGTTGCTGCAAATGACAGGGAATTTCATTCTTTTCTATGGCTGATATTATACTATGTATACATGTCACTTTTTTTAATACATTCATTCATGAGCACCCAGGTTGAATTCATAATTAGCTATTGTGAAAAGTACTGTAATAAACATGCAAGAGCAGATTTTAATTTCTTTGGAAAATTACCCACAACCAGTTGATCTTCAAAAGAAAAATCCTATAGAAAGTTATTTATTTTAGCAAGATAGTGATCAGAAAACTTGAAAATTTTTCTGCTAAAAATTTTTATAAATACTTAGATAAAATACAGACAGAACATTATTTTAACAAATAGTCACATTTAAAAGACAAAAGGGGCCAGGCACAGTGGTGTACATCTATAATTTCAGTAACATGGGAGGCTGAGGCTGGAGGATCCAACTTCAAAGCCAGACTCAGCAATTTAGAGAAGTCCTGTCTCAAAATAAAAATAAAGAGGGCTGGGCATAACTCAGTAGTAAAGTGCCATGGGTTCAATCGCCAGTAGCAAAAAATAAAACCCAAAACACAGGAGGTAAATTCACAGGCATGAGAAACAAGATAAGAATAATACTGGGTCAGATGCTACAGTTATCCTGGAGCGCCCAGTGCAAAAATTTTTAACATTCCTTTGCCAGGGAGGAGGGTGGGACCCAAAACTCTACTCACCATAGGAAGGGAGTTGCAATTGGGACTAAAATTCCAGCTTGGAATTTTTTTTCTTAAAGAGATAAAATTCTGGTTATGTTGCCCAGGTTGGCCTCAAATAATCCTCTTCCCTCAGATTCCCCAGTAGCTGGGCAGTAAAAGTAAAAAAAAAGATTAATGAACTTGCAGAGTTGAAGAAATTAATGAGAAACCAAAATTAATGAGCATACAGGCAGATGCTACTGCATCCAGCAGAAAACTAAAATTCTTATTCAAAAAACAGATAAGAAATAGTCTGTATAAGGTAGGCTCTACAAAGAGAGCAAAAGACTTAGAATTCAAACCCAATTTATGCTGGGGACTTTTAATTTTTATTTCTTGGTGGTGCTAAGTTTTGAGCCCTGTCCTTGCAATTGCTAAGCATGTACTCTAAAAACTTAGCCTCTAGCCACTAGATTTGGATTTAAATTTGAAGTAAAAAATCTTAAGAAATTAACATAAAATTATTCAGAAGCTAGTGTTATTTAAATACAGCAAAATATTCCCTGGAGGTTAGGTTCTAGATAAGATGGAGTGGGTACATTCCAACTTGTCTATTTCACTCAATGCATCACTAAAATCTAGACAAAATGCATGGCATAGCTATTTAAGGACTCGGAAGTAAACAGGAATAGGCATATTGGTGGAATCAAAATTTCACTAACAAACTGGAAGATTCAAACAAGCCCCGGAGTCCAGGACACAATCCAAAATTACTCAGCATATGAAAAATCAGTACAAGATAATAAGAGGGCTGGGTATATAAAGCTCTGGGTTCAATCCCCAGTATCAACAAAAAACAAAGATAATCAGCAAATGACACAGAGATGACACAGGTGTTGGAATTATCTAATGATGACTTTTAAGGGAAGATAAAAATGCTCAAGAACACCCTTGACACACATCAAACATTCTCTGAAGGTAAGCTTCCACAATACAGATCATAAGAATTCTGGGGGGTAGAGGTGGGGGTCTGAAAAAGAATGCTCCAAAGTTAAAAGTTTAAGGCTAACAATCTACCTGAAGAAGAATCAGGAGATATGGAAGGACAATGCTGTAAATTTTTCACTAAGTAGAACAAAAACCTGTAAGAGACTACATGATTCTAGTTAACTTTAAAGGGGCAGATTTTTAAAAGACCTGGGCTTGGTGGCACCTGCCGTAAATTCCAAGAACTCAGGAGGATTCCAAGATTAAGGCTAGCCTCAGCAACCAACTTAGTGAGCCTCTATTCTCAAAATAAAAAATAAAAAGGTTTCAGGATGTAACTCAATAATGGTTTAAAGTGCCTCTGGGTTCAATCCCTAGTAACAAACAAACAAACAAAGAAATAAAATGAAATGTTTTGTAGAAATGAAATATTAAAACTAAAATATTAATATATGGTTTAGGCAAAAGTAAAAAAAGATTAATGAACTTGCAGAATTGAAGAAATTAATGAGAAACCAAAAGAAAAATAAGTTTAAAGTATAGAAAAGACTTTAAAAAGGGATCAAAAGGAATGCTCCAAATTGTCTTGATCAGAATGATATAGCAAAAACAACAAAAGAGAAATAGACATGAAGAGAAAAACGGCAGAAAAAAACTTAAAGGATTCATGAAAAACATTCTGAATTAAATGAAAATAAAAATATCAAAATTAGTGCTAGGTACCTATCACAGTTCTTAAGGGGAATTCATAGGATTAAATGTTGCAGCACACACCTATAATCCCAGAGACAAGGGAGGCCTAGACAGGAGGATGACAAGTTCAAAGCCAACCTGGGCAACTTAACTAGACCCCTCAACAACTTACTGAGAACTTTCTTTAAAAAAATATTAAAGGACTGGGGACGTGGGGCTGGAGATGTGGCTCAAGTGGTAGCGCGCTCGCCTGGCATGCGTGTGGCCCGGGTTTGATCCTCGGCACCACATACAAACAAAGATGTTGTGCCCGCTGAAAACTAAAAAATAAAAGATTAAAATTCATTCTCTCTCTCTAAAAAAAAAGGACTGGGGATGTAGCTCAATGGTAAAGCACTTCTGGGTTCAATCCTTAAGATCAAAAGAAAGGAAAAAAGAAACAGTGTTAACTTAATGACTCAAGCTTCCAGCATAAGGAACTTTAGAAAAAGCCGATGATGTAGCTAGTAGTGGATAACTTGCCTAGCATGCACAATCCCAGACACCACTTTAAAAAACCCAAACAAACAAACAAAAATCTAGAAAAAGAACAAATTAAATTCAAAGTAATTAAAAGAAAGAAAAAAAACAAACAATGAAACATGGTCATTCTTTGAAAAAAAAATCAATAAAATTAAAAATACTAATAAAACTGAAAAGCCTCTAAGGCAAACTCATTAAGGGGGAAAGAAAAAAAAAAAAAAAGCTACAGTTTTTTTCCTGGATATTAAAGGACAATAATGGAAACATAAACAACCATGCTTAGGAAATCAGGAATAGTGATAAAATAAACAAATTCTTTGATACACAAAAATATCAAAGCTCATTCAGAGAAAATAAATAAATCTTGAATAAATATTAAAGAAATAGTTTGTGATTTAAAGACTTCTAACAAAGAAGAAGCCCCATGTGACCTTACTGGTGAAATTTGTCCTCTTCTGTTTTGAAGACAAATTTGGGGAGTACTTCTCCCTTAAATACGGAGAAGACAAAGACTAGATGACTGAAATCCTCTCCATCTTCATCAAAGAAAAAACAAAAATCTTTGTGCTCTTAAGAATAAAAGGGCAGGGGGGCCAGGGTTGTGGCCCAGTGGTACAGTGCTTGCCTAACATGCATGAGGCACTGGATTCAATCAGGGCTGCCACTCTGAGGGGAGCTAAGTGAGACTGACAAAGTGAGACTGGCAAAGCTGAAGATGGAAAAAACACCCCATGAATTCTTGATGACATTGAGCAGCTAACCCAAAACTGCCCCACCAGTTATGCATGACTCCTTGTTGGGAGAGTTCTTTCTGAATCAAGAGAGTTAGCTTTCATTATCATTTAAGTTGGCTGCTTTACTTTTTGGTAACTTTTGCTTAAAATATTATAATAAATTATCCTAACAATTATCCTCCCAAGAGTCAAGCCATCACACTTTGTGTGACTCATTTCTCTTAGCTAGGCTGCTAGCAAGATTTTTATGTGGTATGCCAAGTCTTTTTTACTCTGGGTAAGTGTTTTGCACACCCCTGACTTAAAGAAAAGCTATGTGTGCTACTGCAGCAGGAACTTACAGCCTCGAGTTTTACATAGAACAGGAAAGAAACTAGCCTACTTATAAAAATTCTATAGATTACCAACTGGGGAGGGGGAGACTTTTCAGTATCAGAACATTAAATAGAAGATAACTAAAACAAGCTTGTCCCATATGGTCCCAGTTAGAAAGGAAAAGGCCTGTTTATGGCTGTCATTTCTAAGAAAAAGTGTTACATTTTACTGACACTTGAGAGACTATTTTAGTAGTCCGAAATTCCTAGCCAGTAACAAAACAATGTCTTACTTTAAAGTTTCTTCAGATAGCTTTCTTTTCAAGAAAGTGAATAACCCACAGTGATATGGCACAGAACATTTTCTCTATGTACTTGGCACAAATAAAAAGCTTGTTTTTTTCCTAAATATGGATATAAGAAAATCCCACTCAACTGTCTACCAAGACTTTAGGTGTGAAAAATAAAGGTTTCCTGAGAACCGGCTGCTGCTGATGACAGAATAATATCCACAGCAGTGAGCAAGGCCCTACTCTCCTCTACAAAAAAAGCAGATTTGTTCATGAAGCTATTTTTGTCTACTGTACTCCCCTCTTCCAGCCTCATCAGTTAGTTGTTTTCTTATTGTCTATCCTGGGGCTCTAGTGGTAAACAAGCTATTTAGATACCAATGAACTTCAAAGGTGTATAGTTCTGTATCACTTGTTTTCATTAAAAGTATTTTTATTGGTTCTATATCACTTTTGATTTGCATATTTACAGAGATCTTTCTAAGAACTCTTAATTGAGTTCTTAGAGCTTTTTATCACATTCCTTAAATGAAGATAAAACGTGTTATTGAGGAATGCTGAGCACTTAGCTCTAAATCCCATTTGAATAATCAGGTGCTTTAAAAAAAAAACTTGGAAAATATACTGCAGATCATAAATTCAGCCATCCTAAACACAATCCTAAATGTGGCCTATATATACCTGTCTCTACTTTTGGATAAGCAGTAGATTCACTTTAAATATGAAATAAAGTGGATGCCAAGGGGAAGTGGTGCATGACTATAATCCTAGCAAGTCGAAGGCTAAGGCAGAAGAATTGGAAGTTCAAGGCCAGCCTTAGCAATTTAGTGAGGCCCTGTCTCAAAATAAAGAACAAAAAGAATGACTGTGGAAGTAGTTCAGGGTAAAACGCTCATGGGTTCAATACCCAATTTTTAAAAAAAAAAAGAAAGAAAGAAAGAAAGAAAAAGAAATTGATGTCAAATACTTTGTATTTTCCATGCGAACTATCTATTCACACACAAAAAAAAATTGCTAAGATAATGTTTATGAGTTGGAGGCTGAAATTAAAGAGGTTCAAGTAGTCTCTCGCCTAGATTATTTAACAAGCTTAAGTTTTCCTGTCCCTAATTCCACACACCCCTTTCCCAGCTACAAAATCCATTCTCCATACTGCAACCAGAGTAAAATTTCTAACCACAATTTTATTGCATCACCTCTTGCTTAAGAACCAAAGACAAAGGCTAGATTCTAGCTAAGGCAAAGAATATATAATTTATTCATGATCTCGCCTCTACTACTACTCTGTCCTCATTTTTGGTAGTCTTCACTTGGCTAATTTTCACTTATTCCTTTGGGTGAGCTTTCCAAGGGTACCTAGGGACTAGGTCAGTAGAGAGGTGAAAGTTATGAGCACTGACTCTAGGTTTAAATTTCACCTCTTTCAATGAATAATTCTCTGACTTTGGGCAATTTAAGTTGCACCTCTAGGCTTCACTTATTTACTTGTAAAATCAGGATAATAAAAGTAACTACCATGCAAAGCTATTCTGAGAACAGCATAGGATAATAACGGTAAAGTCATGAGCAGTCTTGGGAACATAGTAAGGACTTAATAAATGTTATCTTCGTTTATTATTATTATTGCAACGTACCTCTTCTTTGAGCTCCCTAAATACCCTTATCACAGCACTCATTATTCTGTATTATAAATAACTACTAGCTAGTCTCTCCAACACTTAACCAGTGGTTTTCATTGCTCTCCCTGCTCTATCCCCCACCACACGCATCCAGCGTGTGTGAGAATTACAACTTGTTCTCATTAGTAACTGTGGCACATTCTGGCAAGTGATGCTCAAGGAGTATCACCCCTAATTGAGTTATTCAGTTTAACTAGTTGGAATAAAGACGATTTTGCCTCTCAAGGAATACTTGGTAAATTCTTTAGACAGTTTGGGTTGTAACTGGACAGAAGTACTACTGGCACCTAGTGGTTAAAAGCTGAAGAAGCTGCTAAAGTATCCTACAACACAAAAAAATAGCTTTCCTATAACAAAAGAATTATGAGATCCAAAATGTCAATGACGCTGAGATAGAAGAACTCTGATTTAGATAATAGATTCAGGACTATTTTACTATCAGCATCAAATACAATGTCAAGCAAATTAGAAGCATTGCATAAAATGATGTATGAAAAAGATTAGTTTATAATCCCAGTACATGCTGTAAGAATTTAATATGCTACAATTTATAACCAGTGTATAAACACATGGAAAGCAACTAATCTCCACAGGTTCTTTATAAAGATCATAAGTCATAATATATTCTTAATGTTTTAACAATCACCACATCAATTCACAAATCCTTTCCATTTAATCTCTTCTACTGAAATACTGCTGTCCACTGCAGGAGCATCATCTAAGAGGGAAAACAAAGATGGGTGCAATGACGCATATCTGTAATCCCAGAGACTCTCCAGGCTGAGGCAGGAGAATCACAAGTTCAAGGCCAGCATCAGCAATTTAGCATTGCCCTAAGCAACTCAGTGCAACCTTGTTCTACATTTGTCAAAATAAAATTCAAAAGGGCTGGGGAAGCACCCCTGGGGGTTCAATTCCCAGTACAAAAAAAGAAAAAAGCACCACATAAAACAGGAAGACCAGGACATTTAATGTTCTTTAACTGAAACCTGAGAGTTCTATCACTTACAATTCTCTCACAGGGCAGCTAAATGCAGAAGTTGGAACCTGTATATATGCTTTGAGCTACAACGCATCAATCACTGAAATTCAAGTGAGTGCAAAGGGGAAGGTGACATTTCTACTGAGAAATGAAAAAAATTCAATGCCAAATATTAAGAAAGCTGACATTCTTTTCTGGTAACATACAAAAACACAGCAAAGGCAATACACATAGCCTTATTTCACATACCTTCTGTCACCTAAAATAACAAAATGTCTTCTATACTTTTAGATTAAGAATAATGAACTTGGAAGAACATGCAAAAGAAATATTAGAATGTGTGACAGAATAAGCTGGCAGAGTTGAGGCTGATGAACATAAGGAATTTTAAAAATAATTAAAGCTTGGGGCTAGGGTTGTGGCTCAGTGGTAGAGCGCTTGCCTAGCACACATAAGGTACTGGGTTTGATACTCAGCATATATAAAATAAATAAATAAAATAAATCTACAATTTAAAAAAATATTTAAAAAATAATTAGAGCTTGGAATGCTTCTATAAGAAAAGCAAAGTAGGCTGGGGATGTAGCTCAGTTGGTAGAGAACTCACCTACAATGCATAGGTCCTGGGTTCAATCCCCAGCAATTACTCCCATCCCCCACCCCACCCTAAAAAAGACAAAGCAATCTACAGACATCAGTCAAGACTGATTTCAAAAGACAAAGATTTAAAACTTACTATTCTAATTAGTTACTTTTGGGCACATGTTTCTTATAAGACTGTGAACATATCTAATTCATACTTGCATACCTAGCAAAAATTCAATGTGTGGCATTGTATTTATTGATGGAACAGATGAACTCTCTGTAGATTTTCCTCCTGTAAATGACTCTTTTAGTCAGTTACATCCTTCTATTTAGTAAATTATCCATTTTGCCTTCCACTGTGCTTAATGTCCTAGTAAGTCAAAATCAGTGGTACAATGAATGTTATGTTCAGATCAAAAATGTCACATAGATCTCAGTAACATTTTTACTAAACCAACCACTACTTACCACCACAGTTACCACCACAGCCACCAAAAGAGTCAGTATTTCTGCTTTCTGCCTAATTATGCCTTACCTTCATCAGGGGCAGCTGAAGCTCCTTCAGGTATTATAGGTTGTAATTCCCCAGTTTCAGAATTATTTTCCAAATCAGACATGGGCATTCCTTCCAGGCGACCTCCTTTAGCATTAGCCCTCAAGAAGGGAGAAAACAACTTGATATTTTCACATAACTAGTAACTGAAACAATATCTATATTTACTTCTCATCCTGAAATTGAGCTCCCAAACGAGTATAGGGCACATGCACTAATGTTGAATACTAAACTTCAAATTTTATTTGTAAAATTTCATTAATGATTTACAATGAAAGATTATGAGGTGGTCAATTGTATTAATGTAAATTCCTGGTTGTGATACTGTATTGAAACTTCTGCAAAATGTTATTGACGAAACAGAGTAAGATATGCAGAATGTCTCTGTATTATTTCTTTCAACTATGTGTAAATTTATAATCAATTAAAAACAAATATAAACAATAGTTCTAAATAATATGTTCTGACTAATATGTAAATAGTTTAGAGACAGTACTGAGAAAATAAGGTAATAAAAAAGTTGTACCTGAGTCACAGTTGTTCAAATATACATCAAAACTGAGAAGACACAAAGTAAGAAGAGCAGGGATGTGTGTGGGCATGGAATTGGAAAACTAGGCTGATGGGAGATAAAGATGAGAAAATTTTCACTTTTTTTCCCCCTTTCATTTTGGATCACTTAATATTAGTATTTAAACTATTTGTTACACAACTCTAAATCAAGGAGGGAAAAATGCTGAAGAGCACCCATGTAAACCAGCAGATAAAATTCACTGTAAAAGGTGAATTATAGGGTTGGGGTTGTGGCTCAGTGGCAGAGCGCTTGCCTCGTACATGTAAGGTATTAGGTTCGATCCTCAGCACCACATAAAAATAAAAAAACAAAGGTATTGTATCCATGTGTAACTAAAAAAATACTTTTAAAAAAGTTGAATTATAGCTAGCTGCAGGCATTTGTATAGGAAACTTGGGGGGTGCTATGTTCATGTGCATTTAATCTTGATAACTAAAAGCAGATACAAATACCTCTGTAACAATATATTAAAGCTAGTTGCAGCTTTAATCTAAAAGGAATATATAGGTAGGTAATAGGGAAAACACCAGTAAACACCTTTCTACTTCTGAAATGTGAGCTTGAAAGAAATGAAACTACCAGCTAGCCAGACACAGTGGTGTACCCTGTAATCCCAGCTATTTAGAAGGCTGAGGCAAGAGAATCACAACTTTGAGGCCCTGGCAACTCAGCAAGAACTTGTCTCGAAATAAAAAGTAAAAAGGGCTAGGGAGAAGAAGAAGAAGAAAAAAAACCAAAAAGTGGGGGTGGGGGGACTGGAGATGGGGCTCAGTGATAGAGTGTCTATGTTTAATCCCAGTACTGAAGTAAGCTTCTTGAGTTGAATGGGGTTATAGGTGTGGGAAAACATGCCCACCTCAAAATTCTTTTCAAAGGCTCCAAGATAGAATTAGTCCATCATTTAAATTCAGAAATGTATTTAATATATATAGAAAGAGATCAGCAGATGGTTATTTATGACTCATCTCAAAGTTTAACTGACATGGGATGTGAAATTTGGTTTCCTCATAGAGAAATAAAGGTATCGATTACCATATATCCTTTGGAGAAATTTCAACTATAAGTTTTGAAGATGCTTTCATAGGATAGTAAAAAGCTTAAAGTAGAAAGTAAAAGTTAAAAAGTAAAAGTAAAAAAGCTTAAAGTAGAAAAGCAGTGTTAAAATAAGATTGCTGGAAGTGCTCTGTTCTATACATGAGATAAACCTGTGATGCATAATAATATAGCCCATCAAAAATGTCTTTGAAAGGTGTGGAATAGATTTAAATACATACATAGACCCCTCACCAGAGTTCATTCAGGTTATACATCACTGTTATCCTAACTTCAGTGAAAATAAGTTCCAACATATTTAACTCGAACTTCTAGTCCTATTTCATCCCATTAAAAAAAAAGGAGATGGAAGCAGCAAGGTCTATAATTGTTTAAAAGTTAGATTTTAATGCAATAACTTTTTTGCCCATTAAAAAACTAACCAAGAAATTAATTTTGTTCATTATGAGGCAGACTTAAAGTTCCAAACAACAAAAGAACTTAACTTACCCCAAGGTGACCATTTTCCTTCTTTTCTCCACAGTGGGTAAGCCATTGAAAACTGCAACCACAACTGCATCTGAATCTAAAGTTTTACACTGCCTGTCTTCGGTTTTGGGCAGAATATCACTTATGATGCCATGTGTCAAGGCTCGAGGAGAATTGTGCCTGCTCCCAGACTGAGAGCTTCCTGGGGAGCCTTCAAAAAAGAAAGAAGGCAAATAAACATGGAAATTCTTAAATTAGTTTTCAAATGTACATGTAGCAAGATTTCCTAAACAAAAACATCAAGTCTTTCTGATGCCAGGTGCTTAAATAAAAGGAGTTCAGGATATACAGTTAAATGATAACATTTACTTAAGGGTCTGTTCTGTGGTGAGATCAAAAAGCTCCAAATACACCTAAACATTTTTGGTGCCTTTCAAGGTCCAAAGTTACATTCTAGTATCAACTTCCAATAACAGATATCTACCAATGAAATTATATTCTTAACTCCCCAAATTTACCTTCAGACAAAGTCTGACAATCTCCCTTTAAGCGGCTATTTTCCCCAGAGTCCACTGCTCTTCGAAGTGAAAGACTACCTGCAACACTGGACCGAGCTGGCTTGGGTGAATTATTCTTCTTATTTGTGGCTGCCAAGACATTTAGAAACATTTTTTGAATATGATCAAATAACACAAAATATACTACCTACTCAGTCAGAGAAAGGTTTAATTTTACCATGAAAGGAAGCTTTTCTGTCTATACTGTCCAAAAATAAACAGGGTATTTTTGTAGTTCTAACTAATTTATTTGAAATTCTATAACAAAAGTATTCCTATTTTATTGTTTATGGTGTAGAATCTTAACTTACATTAACCATGGACCTCACAAGAAAAAAATATACGTTTCTCAACAAAGAAACAAAAGTATAATCCCCAAATACTTGGAAATTGTTAAAATATTATTGGATTAAAATCAGAGCCAGGATTGGTGGCACATGCCTATGTGTGTCTAATAAAGGACACAATAAATGGTAGGCTGAACAATATCAAATTGCTGTTTTTGTGGTTTAAAAACAGTTGCACATTGGCAATTTCATTTGGTTCAACCTCTATTAATCAGCTCAAAAACAAAAGTGTGTAAATATGGAAATTTGATTTTTTAAAAATGAGTTTATAAAGAAGGGATTCTTTAGGCTAGGTAGAGTGGCATGTGCCTATAATTTCCGCAGCTCAGGAGGCTGAGAAAAGAGGATCAAAAATCAGAGGCCAGCCTAAACAATGTAGCAAGGTCAGCCTCAGATACTTAACAAGATCCGTCTCAAAATAAAAAATAAAACAGGCTGGGAATGTAGCTCAGTGGTAAACCATCTCTGGGTTCAAGTACCTGAAGAACTCCACTCCTCGAACCAAAAAAAAAACAAAAGAAAAAAAGAGAATGGATTCTTCAGAACGCATATTCCATTCATTTGGGGAAAAATAATCATCAAATTTAACTTGGACACCACCATATGTAAAACTAATTATATATGAACTCATTTCCTAAATGTAAAATAAGAAAAAAAAAGTACAAGAAAGTAGGCTTACTTTTATAAGCCTGGAGTTAAAAATGCCTTCCAAATAAAATAAAATTTTACATCTTTATGGTTACCAGGAGGAAAAATGGCAATGGGGAGATATATTTGCAAAATTTGTTAATAAAGGGCTTTCACCAAAGTCCATCCAAAAAGCAGTATTTTTTTTCTCTTAAATCAGTACATTGTTGGATAAAATCTGCCAATTTCTTGAATACAAGGTGAGACTGGGTATATTTTCAATTTTTTTTTTTTTTTTTGCCTTTTTGTACTTTTTGCACACCTGTAATCCAGCAACCCAAGAAGCTAAAGCAAGAAGATCTCAAATTCAAGGACAGCCTCAGCAATTTAGTGAGACTCTAAGCAACTTAGCAAGATCCTATCTCAACAAATAAAAAGCGCTGAGGATGTGGCTAAGTGGTTAAGGACCCCTGTGTTCAATCCCCAATCAACATAAAACTCAAAATCCTTACTGAGGTCTTACAAGACCCTACCTTATTTAAATCTCGCCTACTTTCTGACTCAATTTCTTACTAATCTCCCCTGTTTTATGCACCCTATTCAGCCAGATTGGTCTTCAACTCTTTCAACATGCAAAGTGAATCCTGTGCCAATAATTTTGCATGTTCTGATCTGTTTATCCAGAAAACTCCTTCCCCCAGATGTTTAAGTGGTTGTCACCCTCTCAAAACCTTCAGGTCTCAATTCAAATGTTTCCCCCTCAAATATTTCCTCTGGCTACCTTAATCAAAGTAACACATTCCTCATTTATGATACCCATCCCAATCCTCTGTTGTTTCTTTCACAGCAATCAAATTATCTTACCAAATCAAATTATCCTAACTTAAAAAAAAAAAAAAAAAAAAGCTTAATGTCTTATTCCCATCATAGAATGCAAGATCCATGAAATTAACGTTTTGTCCCTTATCAGTAAACAGAATAAGAAATCAAGAACTATTAGCTCTATTATATAATAAAAAATATGGAGAATTCAATTTTGGATGGGGGAAAAAGTCTGTATGTATTTGTTGTCTTAATTAATTTGAAGAGAGAAGTTTACATATTATTATCCTGAAAATAATCAGTCTTCCAGTTTCTCAAATAATATAAAGAAAGGAACATTTTACTTACGATTTCGTATGTAACAGCTAGCAACTGATGACTTTGCCAGGAGCTCCATTCCCAAATCCTGTAATCTGGTTCCAGAGTTTTCAATGCCACAAGCAGCCAGAGCTGCCTGGTCAGCAGAAAAAAGGTTCGTCTGCATATCTCCAGAAGCAGCACTGCTAGTTTTTATTTCTGAAAGTGTATTCTTTACATCAGTTTTCATATATCGAACTTCAGCCATTTGAGTTTTGAGTCTTTTTAACATCTTTAAATCAGAGGGCACTCGCCACATTGCCTGCTGCTTCCTTTGGTCTTTATCTTTTCGAGAATATGACGCTTCAGAGACAAAGGGACAAATCATGTTAATATAAATTTTAACATTCATGACATCATTTCATACCACAAATATATGCAATTTTGATGTGTAATAAAATAAGCTAAAGTGCTTTAGTTAGTATCAAAAAAGAAAGACATTAAATTGTATTATTAAGGATAGACACACACATCCTAACTTTATTCACACCTACAAAGTTGCAGCCGAGGCTCATTATAATCACACAACTCTCAAGTATAAATGCTGCCATACTGCTTTCTCCTTTATACTTCTCCACTTTTCTCAAATTCTCTGCAGTGTTTTTAGTATGTTAATAATTGAAAAAATGAAAAAGAAAAACCTAGAAGCCACTTTTGTCAAATCTCCCATACGTATGTTAATATGTGTGTGTGTGTGTTCTAACTGAATTTAAAAAGTCTGCTTCACTATTAAATATACCTGCTAAGTACCACAGAACATAATAAAAAAAAATTTACAATCACTAAATTAGGATAGTATTTTCTTTCTTCCCAGAGAAAATAACTAAAGTTGTTTTTAGTTTCTTCTCCCTCTACCCAAATATTAAAAAATACAAACAAAGGAGATATATACTTCTGTTATACTGCAGGAAGGGAAAGAGGTTAAAAAAAAAAAATGGTACCAGGGATTGAACCCTGAAGTGCCTAATCACTAAGCCACATCCCCAGCTCTTTGATTTTATTTTGAGACAGGGTCTCTCTAAGTTGCTTAGGCCCTCACTAAATTGCTGAGGCTGGCTTTGAACTTTTAATCCTCCTGCCTCAAACTCCCAAGCTACTGGGATTAAGCCTTTTGGTTTTCTTGTGATATTCTTGCCTCTTCTCTCATAATAAGACAACTGCCACAATTCCAGTTATCATGTATCATGGGACTATGTCACTAGCAGGAAGTAAAAGACAAGGTAGAGAAGAAACATTATTCCTGCAACCTAAAATCTTTTGGCAAGGCAGAGGTGGACTTCAAAATTAAGTTCTGAAGTAAAAGAACACTAGCCTGGCACAGTAGCACATGCCTACAGTTACAGCTACTGGGGAGGCTGAGGCAGGAGGACCACAGCTCAGAATTTTTGACGTCAGTCTGGGAAACACAGCAAGACTTGTTATTTAAAAAAAAAAAAAAAAAAAAGTCCACTGTAATAGTGCCTACCTGCAATTCTAGCTACTTGGAAATTTCTGAGACAGGAAAATCAAGTTAAAAACCAGCTAGGAGGATTTAGGAAAACCTTATCTCAAAATAAATGTTAAAAAGGGCTGGAAATGTAGCTTAGTGTATGTACTCTGGGTTCAAACCCCAGCATAACACAAAAACAAAAAACCCAAGTCAAATTAAAAAACAGCAAGCCAGGCACAGTGGTATATACTTATAGTTCCAGTAATTTGTGAGGTTGAGACAAGAGGATTCCAAATTCAAGGCCAACCCTAGCAATTTCGGCCCTAAGCAACTCAGTGAGACTTTGTCTCAAAAAAATAAAAAAGGCTGGGGATGTGACTCAATGACAAAGTGCCCCTAGGTTCAATCCCCAGTAAAACAAAACCTGGGGACCTACACGTAACCTACTAGACAAAAAACAAATTCCTTATTAGCAGAAGTGAAAAACCAGCTTAGATAATGCTACAAGAAGAAAAACACTAAAAGGGTGCCGTGGTTGCAGCTCAGTTGCCTGGCTGCCTGCTTTCCAGCTTGGGGGCCTGTCTCCTAGCAATCAGCCAGGAGGCAGTGCTGTGGGAAGTTGTAGGGCGTGTCTGCCTGCTTCCTGGTCTTGAGGCTGCACTTGTGGCTGGGAGGGCTCCTGGCAATCAGCCAGTAGGCGGTGATTCTTCCGCCCTCTGGACAGCTCCAGCCCTTCCCTTACAGACTATGGGGTGGGTGTGCTCCACCCCTCTGACCTTTATTCTGATTGGCTCCTGTGCAGTATATAAGCTGTGTGTACTTCCCTATTAAAGGAGATCCTGCTTTGACTGTTCTCCCTGGCACGTTTGATTGTCCTCCTGGGAGGGAGGGTTGGGGTGGGCGGCCAGTTGACCTTTACCTTTCTTGGCTCGTCCTGGTCTGGGCTTGCTTTTCCCCGCTTCTCCCCTGGTCAGGAGGAGAGGGGGGCTAGACACCGCGACAGAAAAACAGTAAAAGGGGGCCTTGTGGTAGAGCGTTTGCCTAGCATGTGTGAAGAAGTGGGTTCGATATCTGGCACCACATAAAAATAAAAACAAATAAAATAAAAGGTATTATGTCCATCTACAACAACAACAAAAAACCCTAAAAGGTCAACACTGTGGTTGGCCCAATAGCCACCACCCCCAAACCCCCCATCTCTGCCTTGCCAAAAAATCTTGATAGTAAAAACTTTGTTCTCCAGGTTGCTGGGAGGAAAAAGGTTTTTTTTCTACCTTGTCTTTTACTTACTGCTAGTGACATATTCTCGTGATACACGATACTTGGAACTGAGGCAGTTGTTTTATTACCATGACAGAAGAGGCAAGAAAATCATCCAATGCCCTGCTTCAATATACCTGATGAACCTGAAATCACCCACCTCCAGAATTAGCATGCATGATAATTAAGTGCCTTAATTATTTAAGCTGACATTTAGTAGTATTTTGTTACTTACAATTGAAAACATTCATAACAGAACATGACTAGAGATTTTAAAATGCCAGGATTTGGTTTCAGATCTATCATTTAGTTACTATAACCTTCTATAAATTATCAACTTCTTTTGAGTCCATTTGCTTATTCGTATAATGAAGGCAATATACAGCATCACAGTTGTTGGGAGGCTCAGAAGATTCAAAGTTTGTGAAAAAATACTCTGCAACATTGTTCCCATCTAGTCCATTATTCATCAAAATGCTAGAGAAGTTTTTTAAAGCCCAAATCAGATTATTACTTTTTGCTTAGAATTCTTAACATGGCATTCTATAGTAGTTAGAGAGGTACTGACATGGCACACCAGACATTCCCCTAATTCTACCTTATTTGTCAATGGCTTTATCTTCTACCTCTACTTCACAATGTAACTCTAGCTTTTGGAGTTACAGGTTGAGAATCCCTTATCCAAAATGCTCAGGACCAAGCCAGGCATTGTGGCGCATATGTAATCATAGCTACTCAGGAGATTGAGGCAGGAGGACCTCAAGCGTGAGACCACCCTCAGCAACTTAGTGAGGTCCTAAGCAAACTTAGCAAAGACTCTTGTCTCAAAAAATAAAAGGACTGGAATGTAGCTTGAACCCAAAGTGCCGTTGGGTCAATGTCTAGTACAAAAGAAAAGAATGCCCCAAACCAGAAATGTTTCAGATTCTGGAATATTTCCGCAGATTTCACCACATGGGCATTCCTAACCCACAAAACTGATATTCAAAATATGAAACCCAACATCATGTCAGTACTCAAAAAGTTTTGGATTTTGGAGCATTTCAGATTACAGGATTAGGAATGCTAAACTTATACTTGCAACTCTGATATATGACCCATGTTCACACCCACTTCCATTCTTTTCATTGCCTAGTCCCTTTACTCATCAGATATAATCTAAAATATCTCCTTCTTCAGACACCTGTACCAACTACACACCTCCTCACAAGTTAATTCTTACCTAAATTTGTATACTCTATAGATTATAGAGTAGAACAGCAATCTATAATCTATAGAGTAGAACAGCAATCTTATAGCTTTGCATGCTAAGCACCCATTTCTTAAAATCTACCACTAAGATATAGAGAAAACAAATCAATAAAATATACACAATTTAAAGGTGGATATTAAATCCCTTCATATTTTAGGTTAAAAATGTTTTCTGAACAAAATATTTGAGGCTCCCCCTCCCACTCCACATCTATATGGTCAAATAGGAAAATCTTAATCCATGTGGTTCTGTTTATTTTTACTATGAAATGATTAAGGATGGAGTTAGGGATAGAAGTAAAAATCCTAAAAGGTAAAATACAAAAAGACTCAGACAAACTCCCATGATAAGATAATAAGTCATAAACATTTACTGAGCCTGTCTTAAATGCTAGGCATTATAAAGGGCAGGGGATACAACAATGAATAAGATAAACCCCTAATCTTTACCCTCCAAAACTCACAATCCAACTGGAAAAAGTGAAATCAATTTCGGTACTACCTAAGTGCAAAGACAGGAAAGTGTACATTGCTTTGGGACTAATAACTAACAACTCAAAGTTCTCACTCTGCCAATAAGACTTTTTGAATGTGCAAAGCTATAAAGTTAATTAAAAGTGAATCTCATTGATACTTCTTTCACATCAGTTGCTTATGGCTTTCACAAAGGACAATTCTCCATAGCTTTTCCTCCACACTTCATATCTGTCAATGATGCCACCCTTCTCCTCGGCACCTAAGGTCCTTCAGTCCTCTTGATCACATTCCAATTAGTTACCAAGCCCTATAAACCCTGAATTCCACAAAATTTAAATAGTATCACTGCCATATTATAAGTAAAATCTTAATTTAAAATGGCCTCATTTAGTATTCCCTAGAGGAAGAAAGAATCTTTTTTTCTGGGGGTGGGGGAGAATCACACCTATAACCTTTGCATGCTAAGCACCCATTTCACTCTACCACCAAGCTATACCATATACCTCCCAAAGGGAAATTTTTATTGTAAAGAGTCTTAAAACTTTATCCCAAGTCCACATATTTTAAAGTATATGACTGAGTAAATAAATAAAAATGTATGAATTTGCCCTCTCTTTCTAGGAATGATTTAAATAAACCCCTAAAAAGACCCTCATTAAACTTTCATTTCTCATAGGTTTCTCAGCATTGTCAGCTTTCTAAAATATACTTTCAATCAACCCTTTCCTAAAATGAAACAACAGCTCTCTACTACCCACTATGAATAAACTCCTCAGACTAGCATGAAAGGCCTTCCACAGAATGAACCCAGCTTGACTTTCTAATGCTACTTAGCACATATATCTTAAAATCTGATTCAATCAGATTATTTGATACCTTTTAAAAATGCTCCTTTTAAAGCACAGTGGTCAGCAACTTAGTGAGACTCTGTCTCAAAATTTAAAAAATAAAAAGGACTGGGATGTGGCCCATTTGTAAAATACCTCTGGGTTCAATCCCAAGGACCCCAAACAAAACAACTCCCCCCCTCCCCCCCCACACACACAAAAACAGGGGCTTTCAGTTAGTCTGATACATAATTGATGTTCATTAACTTTATGTGTTGAAATAAAGAGTATATAAATGGACGAGGGAGAATAGAAGTTCACTGGATTAGACAAAGGAGAATGAAGGGAAGGGATGGGAGATGGGATTAAGAAACACAGTAGATATACTCAAACGACTTAAAATCAGCGTACTACAGGGACACAGCCACATCAATGCTTACAGCAGCACAATTCACAATAGCTAAACTGTGGAGCCAACCTAGATGCCCTTCAGTGGATGAATGGATAAAAAAAAATGTGACATATATACACAATGGAATTTTACTCAGCAATAAAAAAGAATAAAATCATGGCATTTGCAAATAAATGGATGGCATTGGAGAAGATAATGCTAAGTGAAGTTAGCCAATCCCCAAAACACAAATGTCGAATGTTTTCTCTAATATAAGGAGGCTGATTCATAGTGGGGTAGGGAGGGGGAGCATAGGCGGAATAGACGAACTCTAGATAGGGCAGAGGGGTGGGAGGGGAAGGGAGGGGGCAGGGGGTTAGCAAGGATGGTGGAATGTGATAGACATCATTATCCAAAGTACATGTATGAAGACACCATTTAGTGTCAACATACTTTATATACAACCACAGATATGAAAAATTGTGTATATGTGTAATAAGAATTATAATGCATTCTGTCATTTTTTAAAAAATCAATTTACAAAAAGGAAAAAAAAAAGAAAGAAAAGAAACACCGTAGAATGAATTAGACATAACTGTTCTATGTTCATATATGAATACACGACACATAAAACTCCACATTATGTACAACCACAGCAATGAGATCCTAATTAAAATAAGTTATACTCCATGTATGTATAATGTATGTCAAAATACACTCTACTCTCATATCCAAAAGAAATTTAAAAATTTTTTAAAAACAAAATACACAAAGAATCAAAATAAACCTCGAAGTCCAAGCAAGCCTTTTAACAAAGATAAAGTTGGATCTTTTTGTAACACTAGCTTTTATTAGCCTTCCCTCAGAGATGGGTTATTTTTATTTGGCTTCTATTACTCTGTTCTCTTGACTTTATTTCTGTCCAAAAGTTTCTACTTGGCTCATCTTTCTCACACTCAGTAAAAACAGATGTTCATTAGGATTAGGTACCTCCGGGCTGGGGATGTAGCTCAGTGGTAGAGAGCTTACCTAGCAAGTGCCAGGCCTTGGTTTGATCCCCAATACCATCTCCAACCGTATACATATAAAATGATATGTCCCTGGCTTTCTTCTCTTCTCTTCCTTCTTATTTAGTACTGAGGAACACCACAGCATGAATAAAAAGCTTTTTTTTTTTTTTTTTTCCTGTGTTCAATCTGGATACACATCCACTTGGAAGTTAGGCCTAAAAAATTTCATATGGACCAAACTACCAGGCACAATATAAATGACAAATCATTTAAAACCTTCTTAAAGGCTCTTTTTTGTCTTTCTTTGTGGTACTGGGGGGTAGAACCCAGGGGTGCTCTACCACTGAGTTACATGCCCAGCCCTTTTTATTTTTATTTTGAGAAAGGGTCTAAATTGCCCAGGCTGCTCTTAAAACTTGCAATCCTCCTGCCTCAGCCTCTTCAGTAGCTAGAATTACAGGAATTTGCCAATACACCTGGCTCCAGCATTTATAATTTGTTTTTGCAGATAATACCTTTGGGCAATAACAATAAAATAATGATTTGGTTGCTATAAATGTCATTCTTAAAAAATGAAAAATCAATCTGTGACAGAAATTCACTATTTTCCAACACTTAGATGAAATAATTGGAAAAAAATTCAACGATTCTCTTTTAGAGAGCAACAGAAAAAAGAGAAATTATTATTTGAATTATATTACCTGTAGGCTGCAAAAGTGAAGCAGGTGGGCGAGGCTGTAAGCCCCACAAATTATCCATACTGCTCCGGTCCTTAAGGTCCAACAAGTGTATTAAAATTAAAGGATCAATGTCTAATAAACTACTAGTAGCGGCAGAGCATAAATGTGCTCTTCTTGACATTCTGCTACTGGCACCCACATAACTGTGGCTATTACCTGCAAAACAAAACAAAAAGAGAGAGTGATGTGAAAATATATATATTTGCACAAATTTAAGTATTTGTAAAAGAAAAAGAGTAGTTAATGACGCTCGAATATATGTCTAGAAATCTCTTAGGATTTCATGTTCATGAGAAGCACAAGGAAACCAGACGGCTAGATATTTGTACACTTCACAGTGGATGAGGAGTGACTTCATTAGTACCCAGAATCCAAGAGCAACCATCAACCCAATCCTGCTTCTGTTTTTCTAGCCAATTACTCTCTCACTGGGAAAAAAAAAAAAAATGCTTTCCTTGTTGGTTTATATACTTTAGCTACTCCCTGTCCACATGTTCCTATCCTTTTTTAACTATATTCCCACAGTCATCAATGCCTTTAGCATCTACTTAAGTTTCCCTGAGACCTAATATTGTTACCATTCTGTACATAACATATATATGTATATGTATCTCATACATAACTGTGGAGTCTAACAAGTATATACAAAGTGATGGCACCCAAATGAAGAAACAGATTACTGGCATCCCTGCCCCCACGTCTCCTAAAATTGCTTACTACTCCTATTCCCCAAAAGTATCCCCCCCTCACTCCACCAAGCATTGGGGATGGAACCCAGGAGCACTGTACTACTGAGCTACATTCCCAGTCTTTTTCATTTTTTTATTTTTGATCACCCTGGCTGGCCTTGAACTTGTGATCCTCCTACCTCAGCCTCCCAAGTCACTCGGATTACAGGCATATACCTCAATATACCTTCATCCTAACCTAAACACATAATAAGGGTTTTTTTTTTCTTAAATATTTATTTTTTAGTATTGGACACAATACCTTTATTTCACTTATTTATTTTTATGTGGTGTTGAGGATCGAACCCAGGGTCTTGCATGTGAGAGGCAAGCGCTCTACCGCTGAGCCACATCCCAGCCCACATAAAAAGGTTTGCCTGTTTGAATTTATACAAAAATATTAACAGGGAACGAACTCTTATATCCTGCCTATTACTCAACATGCTTATCATATTCATCTATATTGCTATAATATAGCAGTTTATTTATCTTCACTATTGATGTGTAACATCCCAGTATATGAATATATCAAATTTATTTTTCTATTCATTGGAAAAAAATTAAGTTTCTTCTGGATTTTCATTATTAAAAATAAGGCCACCACAATTATAAACAGATAAGTGATCTTGAAGCTAATACAGAAAAGACATTGAACACCGCAAAGAAGTAAATGAATCACTGAATGCAGTGGCCTGTAATTCCACTGACTCAGGAGACTAAGGCAGGAGGATACCAAATTTCAGTTACCCTTGGCAACTTAGTAAGGTCCCTGTCTCAAAATTAAAAAGAAAAAAATGGGGAACGAATATAGCTCCCTTACCAACGTCTATTGCCAATTAGCTAATCCACCCATATTTGGTGCCATCCTTATCAATATTTTCAGTGTTGGTTTCTCATTTAGGAAAGATAATGCTCAGTCATTCTTATAATTCCAATGAACAATGCAGTGCCTGATGCCTACAGGGAACCCATTAAACATATGTGGAACAAGTAACTTAATCTTTACCTTAAAATACAGGTTTTGACTAATAACCTTACGAATTATCAGTTTTAGAAGTGTGTTCTATTCCTCAAGTATCATTATGTTTTATAAATCATATATGGCCAGCAAATAAAAACTAGAGTTTTCTTGCAAAGCTGGTTTAATGAGCTAATATTGTGGATTAGTATAATACCTACAAGCTTTTCAGCACTTTTTTTAAAAACAGAAGTTCTCTTTCCACTACATAAAAATAACTAATAAACTAAAAGCAATTCTTATGGGAAGCAACTGACTCAATAAGTGTTTCTTATTTCAAGGTATCTCCTTATTTGATACTGACTATAAATGAAATTATTAATACCATTTTATTTTAATATCTAGTAAATATGATATATCCTCACCAAAACTCATGCTGAGGTTTCATTCTTCAATATAGCAGTGTTGAGAGGTGGGGCCTAGTGAGATGTTTGGATCAAGGGGCAGAGCCCTCATAAATATATTAATGCTCTCAGGAATAAATTGTCACTCTCATGGGACTGGATTAGGTATTAGAAGTTAGCTATCTGTCACTGTGATAAAAATACATGAGAAAATCAATTTAAAGAAGAAAAGGTTTATTTTGGCTCAGAGTTTCTGTATAGGAGGCCTTGGGCCCATGGCAAGGCAGACTATCATGGTGGACAGCTTACAGCAGAAAAAAGCTGCTCAGATGATGGCTGCCAACAAGCAGAAAGAGGGAAATAAAAAGGGGTGAGGGCCCTCATATCCCCTTCAATAGCATATCCAAAATAAAGTGTAGAGATCTAACTTCTTTCTACTAGGCCCCACACTTCCTAGAAGATGTATACCACCTCCCAATAACACTACATCTCCCAATAACATTACAGACTGGTAACCAAGCCATTAGCATATAAGCCTTTAGAGGACATTTAAGACCCAAATCATAACACTGTGAGACCCAAACCATAACATTGCATTTGAAAGTATCTGCTTGCCCTTTTGCTGCATACCTTGAGTTGAAGCAGTGTTAGAGTCTTACCAGAAAATGAACTGATACTGGTGCCATTCTCTTCCCAGCCTCTACAACCATGAGCCAAAATAAATCCTTTTTATATAAATTAGCAAGTCTCAGGCATTCTGTTATCGTAACAGAAAATAGACTAAGACACCTAGTTTTCTCTATAAGACTGATCTCCTTTCTAACAGATGTTCTAACATCCCAATTCTTTAGATGACATGACTCTTTAGATGACTATAGTTCTGAAATACCATTCCAGGTTTGAAATGGACCTTCATAGCTAGCATGTAAAAAAAATAAATAAAGCAATTCCAGATTCTGCTATCTCATCCCAATTCAGTTTTTGTTCACTAACTTATTTTTTTTTAAACATTGTTTTCTTCTACTGGAGATTGAGTCCAGGGGTACTCCATCACTGATCCACATCCACAGCCAAATTTTTTTTTTTTTTTGAGACTGGGTAATGCAAAATTGCCAAGGCTGGCCTTGAACTTATGACCTTCTCGTCACTGGGTAGTGAGAGCTCTACTGCTGAGCCACAACCCCAGCCCTCCAATAAAGGCTTTTAAAGTAGAGAAATAACATGATCAGGTAATAATGAAAAGAAAGGAAAACCCTTCATTTAAACTCTTGATGTGGGACACACGATGGAGAAGAGCAATAAGTGATACAAAAGCCCACATGAGAAAGGCTATTTGGAAAGAGGCCTGAACTAGTAATAGACAGGAATGGGAGTAGATGAATGTATGCACTCTCAAGGAGCTAGAATCAACAG
The DNA here is from genome assembly GCF_047511675.1 of Marmota flaviventris. Lineage (NCBI taxonomy): Eukaryota > Metazoa > Chordata > Mammalia > Rodentia > Sciuridae > Marmota > Marmota flaviventris. The sequence continues at coordinate 44,150,876 of NC_092514.1, read as the reverse complement.
ACGTTGGTAATATATTAAAGGTAGTTTGAAGGTGAGGAAGAAGTGAAAGATGTACTATCAATCAGTAAAATGATGACTACTGCTCAGACAGTTGGTAGAAAGGTAATGATTTGTCTGAGAGGTGCTCAGTCACTCTGAATTGCTACATGGGTCTGAATGTTATGGGAAAGATAAAGGCTACATGTACAACTTGGAGAGTAATCAGTATAAATGACTAAATACAGGTTTGGACAAGATCACCCCAAAATAAAGTGTAGAACAGGGAGAGTGCAGTGCTTTAGGTTGGGAGTCGAAATGGTAAAAAAAAAAAAAAAAAGAGGTCTTATTCAAGTATGCAAAAGAATATATGTCCTCCCCCCAGAAATACACTCAAAATAGGGCAACATAGGTGTTATCGTTCGAGTGACTCTACCCAAAGTCATGTTTAACATTCGATTCCCAAAGTAACTGCTGAGAAGTGTTAGGACTTCTTCTTAGGCCATAGGGGCTCCACGCTCATGAATAGATTAATATCTTTGAGAGATTGGGCTAGATCTCTTAAGACTGGATTAGTTACTGTGAGAGTGGGTTGTTATAAAGGGAAGGTTATTCCTCAAGTTTTAGACTTTCTCACATGCACTCACTTACCACTCTCACATACACTCCTGATGTGATGCCATCTGCCATGAGGCTCTAATAAGAAGCTGGTAGATGATGTTACCATGTTCTTGGACCTCCAAACATGTGACTTAAATAAACCTCATTTCTTTATTAATCACCTAGCCTCAGGTAATTTGTTATAGCAACAAAACTGGTAGAAGATTGGTACTGATAATGGGGTTGTTGCCATAACAATACCTGAAACATGGAAATAGATTTGGAAATGGGCAATGGGCAAAAGTTAGAAGAGTTTGCAGAAGTAGGCTAGAAAATGCCTAGAATGCTGTAAATAGAGTACTTTACACACCCTTGGTATGGACTCAAACAATGAGATTAGGGAAAGTTTGAAACTTCTTAGAGATTGGCAACATGATCATGATCAGAATGCTGTTAGAAATGTGAACAATAAAAGCCATGCTGATGTAGTCTTAAATGGAGAACTGTTTTAATGGAAACTGGCAAAAAGCTATTCTTGGTCTAAAGTAGCAAAGATTTTGGGTGAACTATGTCCATGTCCTAGGACTTTACTGTCAAGAGTGAGAACCTAAGGTATTTAGAAAAAGAAAATTTTAAAGCAAAATATTCCAAGAGCTTTGTAGGTACTTTTTTAACAGCATACAGTAAGATTCAGAAGCAAAAGCATGACCTACAGCTGGAATCTATAAGATGGAAGCAAAGTCTAAACATTTGGAAAATTCACAGCCTACCCTCCTAAAGAGTGACAAACGGTGTTCAGAAGGGATTACTGAGGGAATAGCTTTCCACTTGCACTTGCTAGACAGACAAACTCCATAAAATGTAGCCAACTGCCAATCATCAAGACAATGGGATAAAAGCCCCCAGGCCTAAGAGAACTGAATAGTTTCAGAAAATGGGCACTCTTCAAGGGCTTGCTGCCAAGGGCCATCTCAGGACTCTGTTCTCTACATCTTGATACAGTATTCAGCTGTCCGAGTAACAGCTTAAGCAGGCCTACATATAACTCTGGCTGTGCTCCAGAGAGAGCTAACAGTAAGATTCGGTGGTATCCACATTCCCATGGTTTTCAAGTCTGCAGGCTCACAGATCCCAAGAGTTATGAGGGTGTGGCAACCTCTACCTAACTTCCCCAGAGTCTAGAGAGAAATCTCCAGGTGTGGAACTACCACAGAGATTCTCCACTATTATGCTTATTGGATATATGGGAGCAGGAGTGTGCCTTTTGAGATCCCAGAATAGTAGAGCCATAGGCACCAGCATGCAACCTGAGTATAGCCACTTGAATCAGGCCCAGCGAAGGCAAAGGCAGGGTTTCCTAAGGCCTTGGATGCCTGTCCTTTGCCACAGTGTGTACAGGAGGTAACATATATAGAGAAGGATTCTTCTGAAGCTTGAAACTTACTATTTGCCCTTCTGGATTTTGTACTTGCTTTCAATTGATAGGCCGTTCTTGAAGCCTTCTTCTATTTTGGAACAGGACTGTTTACCCTATGTCTGTCCCACTGATGCCATGTTGGAAGTAGATAATTTCTTCTGATTTCACAGGCTCACAGCTGGAAGGAGTTTGCCTTGAGTTTTAGATGAGATCCTGGACTTCTGAGTCAATGTTGGAATGAATTCTGCCTTTGGAGCATAATGTATTCTGTACAAAAGAAGGATGTTAAGTTCTGGGGGTCCAGAGGCAGAATGCTGTTTTGTATATCTCCACCAAGCCAGATATGGTGGCATACTATTTTGGAGGCTGAGGAAGGAGGATCACAAGTTCAAGGGCAGCCTGGGAAACTTAGAGACCCTGTCTAAAAAATAATAAGGGCTGGGTATGTAATTAAGTACTACAGTGCTTTCCAAGCATATACTAGGTCCTAGCTTCAATTCTCAGACGAGAGAGAGAGAGAGAGAGAGAGAGAGGGAAGGAGGGAGGGAGGGAGGGAGGGGGGGAGGGGAGGGAACAAAGAAAAGGAAGAAAAAAAATTTTCAACAAAACTCATGTTCAAATTTAAACCCCATTGTAGAAACTTAATCTGACTATGGTACTTGAAGACCTTTGGGATATAATTAACATTAAATGAGGCTAATAAGGGTAGAGTTCTAATCCAATGTACTTGTGGTTTTATAAGAGGAGGAGGATGAACCTGAGCTAGGACATTATGTCTCCCAATATGCTACCTTATGCTGCTGCCTTGGGAATCCACAGTTTCCACCAGCAAGGACTACCTCATAAGATGCAGGTGGCCAACCTTGAATTTCTGTTCTTTAGAACTGTGAGCTGAATAAACTTTTATTCTCCATAAATTACTCAGTCTATATTCTTTAGTTATAGCAGTAGCTCTGGACCCACAAAACTCATGTCCTTCTCACAAAATACATTCATTCCATCACAATAGACCCAAAGTCTTGATCAACCAAGCCTTAACACAAAAAAGATTCATAAATCGAATAGTATATAATTTGTGCTTTGAATTAAAACAACATTCAATAAATTGTGAAATATGGCAACTTCTAAAATTTCTGTATGTATCAGATTCTGTAACTATAAACAGTAGATATTGCCAGGCACAGTGGCACACACCTGTAATCCCAGGTACTTGGGAGGCTGAAGCAGGAGGATCATAAGTTTGAGAATAGCCTCTGCAACTTAGTGAGGCCCTAAGCAACTTACCTAGACCCTGTCTCAAAATAAAGAGGGCTGGGGATGTGGTAAGGTGTCCCTGAGTTCAAGTCCACTTAAAAAAAAAAAAAAAAAAAAAGCAAGGTGCTAAGCAACTCAGCGAGACCCTATCTCTGAAGTGAAAATAAAAATAGGGCTGGGGATATGACTCAGTGGTCAAGTGCCCCTGAGTTCAATCCCTAGTACTAAAAAAAAAAAAAAAAAAGTAGATATTATTAGAACCTATCTCAGAGAATTTTCTAAGTAAACAGGATAAGGTACACAGAATGGCTTCAAACAATGCCTAAAACACAAGAACACTTTTCCAATAATAGTTATCACTAGTAATACACTCTAAAATCCATACTATAAAATATAGCACTTTTAACACCATGAACCACATAGAGCAGTGGCTATAATTTACTGAAATATGATCTGGTCAGAAAAGAGCACAGACAAGACAGAAGGCTTGTGGGGCTTGGCCTCTGTACCTGGAGGTCCTGCAGCAGCTGCATCTTCCATCAGTTCTCCCTCTTCCAACTCCATATTGTTATATTCTACATCATTTTCTCCAGACCTAATAAACAAGATTCATCATTCTCACAGAGTAAAAACAATTAACATTTATAAATACATTTCAAAGAATTTTATAACAAGTGTACCAACTTTCTCCTATGAAGACATAACATTTCTAAATGCAAAAATAATAACTTCTATCAGTATCTCATGAATGAGTAATGTTAATGTTCAAACAACATTTTATTTATTTGAATAATAAACTTTTTTAAAGGAAGGAAGTCTTTTTTTATAATATAACTTTATTTTTTTAAATTTACTTTTATGTGGTGCCAAGGATCATGTGCTAGGCAAGCATTCTACTACTGAGATATAACCCCAGCCCTAAAATATAAGCTTTTTAAAAATATCAAAGTAGAAGCTAGGTGTGATGGCATATGCCCGTAATCCCAGAAACAGGAGAAGTCGTGAGGCAGGAGGATCACAAGCTCAAAGCCAATCTTAGAAAATTATTAAGACCCTGTCTCAAAAAGGGCTGAGAATGCAGCTCAGTGGTAAAGTGCTCCTAGACTCAATTTCCAGTACCCACCCTCCACTGTCACCCACTAAAATCAAGGTAGGGTTGGCAACATTTAATTTTTAAATCAGAAAATCTGAGAACCACTGTAAATAGAAGAGACTATAGGTTTAAAGAACTGGTAACCTAATGATAGTAAAATTAGGAAATGTTTAAGAAATAAAAGTCCAAATTACTATACAGGACTAAAATAACTTTAAAAAAAAGGTGCTGCTTCCTACTAGTACTCATAAAGACTCTCTTATTACTAAAAAACACTATTTTTAAACTACAAAGTATTATTTGGAATAGTAGAAATCAATTTTTTTTAAATTTTTAAAAATTCATTTATTTATTTGCTGTAATTTGTTATACATGACTCAGCATTAAAAGAGAAGAAAATCATGACATTTGTAGGTAAATGGATGGAGCCGGAGAATACGATGCTAAGGGAAATAAGCCAATCACAAAAAACCAAAGGCCGAATGTTATCTCTGATAAGTGGTTGCTGATCAATGTTATTTTGTATATTTAAAGAAATCTTAAGATCATCTCCCAGCTTGATGGTTTAAGGAGCTCTGCAGACCTGCTTTTGAGAAAACTGGTGACAGTTTTTTTTAATAAAACATTTATGGGCTGGCACTGCAGGTCAGGGGTAGAAAGCTTCCTTACCATGCATGAGGTCCTAGACTCAATCTTCAGAATCACAAAAACAAAAGCAACGAAAAATATTTAAAGATTCTCAAAATGATTCTATTGAAACCGAACAAATGAAAAAACATACACTTCAAAAAATATACATTAAGCTGGGCCTGGTGAAACAGGACTATAATCCCAGTGGTTTAGGAGGCTGAGGCAGGAGGATTACAAATTCAAGGCGAGCCTCAGCAATTTAGCAAAACCTTGTCTCAAAATAAAAGTCAAAAAGGAGCTGGAGATGTAGCTCAGTGGTAGAGCACCCCTGAATTCAATTCCAATGCAAAAAAAAAGTATTAAAATTTATTAAGACAGAGTATGCATCTGTGGTACCTGAATCTTAAATCACTCCTCTTCCCCATCAAATCCATTCAGACAGAAATCCCACTTCAGATTGGAATTGTCAAGAACAAAGATCTTCCACTTCCTGCAGCTCCCAAGAGGATATATTCCCAGGAAGGGTAAGAAATCAATATTTCTCATTTTGCCTCCAGCTACATATTGCTAATGCCAAGGTCTAAGTGTATGTGGCCAAAAGGTAAGGAATTCCTTTCTACCCAGATCCATATGTAAAATAGAGGCTCTACTTGGGTATAGCATGTTGAAAATGCTGAGGCCCAAATTGCCCTTGTCACAGCTTATTCATAAAGTGAAGGTTCAAAGCTAAAAAAGCAAACTCAGAAGAGCTAAGCTTACTGCTCCACTGCCTAGTTAGCTCAGCTTTTAAAGCAGGAGAGAGAAGTACACTTTTCTCCTCACTCCAGTTCAGAGCCACAGGGGATGGGATTGTATCTCAGTGGTAGAGCACTTGCTTAGCTGGGTTCAATCCTCAGCACCACATAAAAATAAATAAATAAAATAAAGATATTTAAAAATAAAAGAGCCACGGAGAAAGATGCAACACATTAAAAATATCAACAAAATATTAGCAAATGGATCCAGCAATATAAGAGAATCATAATATACCTTATCAGTAGAATAAAAATGACACTCTGAGTAGATCGAAAAAGCGTACATAACAAAATCCAACCCTGTTTATAATAAAACCATGCAATATTCAATAAAAACTAGTGAAAATACAAAACCTCATGAGGAACCACTGGATCACTCATACACTTCTAGAGGGAATGTAAAATAGTATAGCGATTCTAGATAACTAACATCTCTTTAAAACAAAACATGCAATTATCATATGAACCAACAATGCATTTATCCCAGAGAAATTAAGAATTATGTTGACATAAAAACCTGTGCACAGGCTCAGCACAGTGGTGTACTCCTATAATCCCAGCTACTCAAGAGGCTGGGAAGGAGGATTGCAAATTCAAGATCAGTCTCAGCAACTCTGTGAGGCCCTAAGCAATTTAGGAAGACTCTGTCTCAAAATAAAAAATAAAAAAGGGCTTGGGGATGTGTTTCAGAGGCTAAACATCCTTGGGTTCAATCCCTGGTAGACAAACAAACAACACTGTGCACAGGTATTTATAACAGCTTTATTCAGAATATAGCCCAAATCTGGAAACATTCCAGATATCCTTCAATGGATTGGCTGAATAAACTGGGGAACACCTACAATACAGAATTACTACTCAGCAATAAACAGAAATGAACTATTAATATATACCATAACCGGAATTCAATCTTCAGAGAACTATTTTAAAAGAAAGAAGTCAATCCTTTAAGGATATATGTTTACACACTGAAATAACATTCTTTAAGTGGGGGAACCTTGAAATGAGTGATTGCCAGGAGTTAAAGAGAGAGCTGAAATGGGTAGAAAAGTGGATATGACTATAAAAAAGCAACATGAAGAATTCATATGGTGAGGAAAATGTTCCATTCTGACTATATCACAGTCAACATTCTGACTGTGGTGATGTACTATACTTATACAAGATGCTCCACTGGGGAAAATTGGATAAAGTGTAATGAGATCTCTTATTATTTCTTATAACTGCATATAAAATTATCCCAAAATAAAAAGAAGAAATTAAACGCCAGGAAAAAAATAAATAATATTATTACAGAAAAAACATGAAGGGAGAAAGTTGAGAAGGAGAAGAAAGGAAAGAAATGAATATCTTTTCCAGTTAAAAAAACTGATAATGATCACTAGTCAAACAGACGATACGCCTATTTCTTCTTTCTAAAAGGAAGAAGGGCTGGGGGTTTGGGGTAGTGGTGGAGCGCTTGTCTGGCATGTGTGAGGCATTGGGTTTGATCCTCTGCACTACATAAAAATAAATAAATAAAATAAAAGGAAGAAGAGCTGGGAATACAGCTTTCCTTCTTGCTGGTAGGGCACTTGCCTAGCATGGGTTCAATCCCTAGTACTGTGGGGGGTGAGGAATGAATGAATATGAGTCAATCTATAAGAAGAAGGAAAATTAACTTGTGCTGTTATTTCTATGAATTGTATAAAATAATTTAAATTAAGATATTACTATAGATGTGGTAAAGGCGCTCCCCCGCCCCACTGTCTTGACAAGGTCACAGTCCAGCGTAGATGAATGTATATGGACACAACACAAACACTATTAGAAAGGTTGTGAATCAAGTTTTACATAAAACCCAGCTGCCTTTAAGAACAATCTTGAAAAAAAGCCAAGAGTCATAACAAAGTAGTAATTCAGATTAAATTATATCTGTTAGCAATCTTAGCAAGCTGGACTTCACATCATAGAAAGTGCTATTAAAGAATAAACTGTAAATTTTCCATGCTGATTCAAATCAATCAGTTCTAGTCATCTAAAAATCTCACATTCTCATTAGGGACTTCTCATTTGGGGACTTAAAAAGTACCCAGGCTTCACATTTTAACTAGCTAACCCCTTTTAGATAACTAAATGGTCTATTTTGAGGGACTAATTTTGTAAGAATGGAGGGGAACCCAATAGGATGTTAGAAAAGTCTCATCTGGGATTAGGTGTGATGGTGCATGTCTGTAATCCCTACAACATGGGAAGCTAAGGCAGGTGGATAGTAAATTTGAGTCCATTCTCAGCAACTTAACAGAACTTGGTCTCAAAAATAAAAAAATAAGAAGGGCTGGGCATGTAATTCAGTAGTAGAGCACCCCTGGGTTCAATCTCCAGTACCACAAAGAAGAAAACATCTCATCTGAGGCTGGAATGTAATTCAGGGGTAGAGCACTTGCCTAGCATGTGTGAAAGCTTGAGTTAGATCCCCAGCACTGCAAAAATACAAAAACAATACAAACTCAAAACCATCTCATCTGAACTCTTATTTAACAGCTGATACAGGGCTGGGACAGAGAAGGTACAAGATGAATCTGGAGTGCTTTACAATAACACAAAGCTAAAAAAGTGCTTAAAAATGATGGAGGGCTGGGGCTGTAGCTCAGTGGTAGAGCACTTGCCTAGCATGCATGAGGCACTGGGTTTGATCCTCAGCACCATATAAAATAAACAAATAAAATAAAGGCATGCTGTCCATCTACAACTACAAAAAAAAAAAAAAAAAAAAAAAAGACAGGACTAGGGCTATAGTTCAGTGGCAGGGTGCTTGCCTAGCATGCATTAGGCACTGGGTTAGAAACTCAGCACCACATAAAAATAAACAAGTAAAATAAAGGCATTCTTGGGCTGGGGATACACCTCAGTTGGTAGAGTGCTTGCCTAGCATGTAGGAGACACTGGGTTTGATCCTTAGCACCACATAAAAACAAACAAATGAAATAAAGGCATGCTGTCCATCTACAACTACAAAAAATAAAAATTAAAAAAATAATGGAGATATATTCAAAGAATACAGGACTTAGCTGTAACAGGTTACCATTAGCCAAATGTATAATAATCTGAGCAATGAAATAAATGATAGTAAGGAATTCAAACCATTTTATAACATAAGAATTGATACTAGTGAAATTAATATATCAATTAATGGGGTTGAGGAGCAAGCTCTTCCTTAAAGTAGAATTCCACTATTGAGTATAGAAGGAATAAAGGAATTAGAAAATCATCAATGGCAATTGTTATGGTTTGGATGTGAGATGTCCCTCCAAAAACTCACATGTGAGACAATGCAAGAAAGTTCAGAGAAGAACCAATTGGGTTGGGAGAGCTTTAACCAATCAGTGAATTAAAATCCCCTTATGGGGGTTAACTGAGTAATAAGTGGAGGAGGTGGGGCATTGTAGGTGTGGCTTTGGGATATATATTTTGTATCCTGCAGTGGAGTTTCTCTCTCTCTGCTTTCTGATCTTCATGTGAGCTGCTTCCCTCTGTTAACACTCTTCCGCCATGATGTTCTGCCTCACCTCGACTAAGACCTCTGAAACAGTGAGCCCTCAAACAAACTTTTCCTCCTCTACAATTGTTCTGGTCAGATCTTTTAGTCACAGCATTGAAAAGCTGACTAAAACAGCAATCACAAAGTAACCTTTTTTAAGTAAGAATCATCAAGAGATATGAGAAACAGGTTATACAGTATCTCTACAAAAAGCCCCCATAAGGTATTCATTAATAACAAAAGGATAAGTAATTCTAGAAGGGAGAAACCTGGGAGACAATACCTAAATCAGATGATCAAAATTAATAACCATCAGTAACGTGACAGATTAATATCATGTGTAATTCCACTCATTGTGCACAGAAAAAGATGCATCAAGACTTCAGTAGTATTCTTGCCAAAAGTTCCCAGCTCAATCTAATCATGAGGAAACAGACTAATCCAATTGAGAGACTGTCTACAAAATACCTACTCTGAGGTGTGGAGATGTGGCTCTACTGAGTGCTGCCTAGCATTCCTGAGATTCTGGGTTATCATGCCCAGCATCAAGGGGAAAAACAAAACAAAACACACACTCTCTCTCTCTCTCTCTCTCTCTCTCTCTATTTCATGTCAGCCATGAAGGAAAAGCAAAACAAAACAAAACAGTAATTAAAACTTAAGCAGATAAAGAGATTTAACAACTAAATGCAAATGTAATCTGGGATAGAATCCTGGACCAGACAAAAGACATTACTGACAAAATTTTAATAGGTTACAGTACCACAGTATTAATTTCTTGAGTTTAATAACTGCACTACAGTTATATAAGAAACATTCTTAAGTACACAAGGAAAATTATATTCACTTAATCTCAAGTATCTCAGAAAAAAAGTTATGTATAGAAAAAAGAAAAATTTAATAAAGCAAAATATTAACATTTGGGAATTAATCCATATGAAGGGAATATGGAAACTCTAAATAATATTTTATAAGTTTTCTTAAGTATTAAATAATTTCAAAATTAAAATTTAAAAGTTAAAATAAAACCCAAAACTCTTGGCTTAGAACCTAGAGATGAGAGGGAAGCTGTCTATTTAGTATTTCATTCAAGTTCGTTTATTTATTACACCATATCTAGAAAAATATGCTGAACATCAACACTAAGTTTTCAATATGCTTCTAAAAATCACCACTCAGATGCTTTATAAGTGGTAGGTAATGTGGGTCACTCACATAGTTTCTTCATCAATATCATTTTCTTCTGTGTTACTTGTTGCTGTGGAACTGGCAGAAGAACTGCTGCCATCAAGGTGATTTACTTCATCTTCACCAACTAGATCTAGATCCAGATCTCCATCTGAAAGCTCATTCTAGATGAAAGCAAAGCAAAGAAGAATTCTGTTGTAAATGTTTCCACCCTGTTGATCATCCAATCCAGACCATGAAGAATTATGCAGGTTTCAGAATTCTATTCTATGCCCCTGTGTCCCTATACTGCTGAGCACCACAACACTAACTGGTATCACTACCAATCTATGGTTATTAATTTTAGCTGGGTCCTCAATGGAACTGGATATGCTTCATATATTCCATGTCAGCTTCCTAGAAAGGTTCCTCAAGAAGTAATATGTCAAACAATCCCTCAAGTCCAAAGTAGTCTTCATATTTCTCAAGGTCATGAAATAACCTTAATATCTGCATAGAAAAAGTAAACATAAATGTACCCAACTTTCAGTTGTCTTTACCTACAAACTGCACCTTTTTTTTTTTTTAAATTCAATCTGGGTTAACGATTTCATTCTACCATTGTTACCTCCTTAGTTCATCAGTGTGCTTAACTTTAACATCTTCATTTAATTAAAAACTGAAGTTTCCCATCTCAAAATTAAAAACTTCAAAAAAATTTTTTGCTTCTTTCTGTACCTTGTCTTAACTATATAAAAATAACAAATACTTCTTGAATTCTTTTTCTGGTTGTTTTTAGCTGGGACAAAATGGTTATCTCCTAACCCTTAATAATTCTACTGACATGCAATGATAAGATACCTACTAGTTTTAGCAAATGAAAACAGAACACATTAAAATCCATAATTTACATAGTTTCATTTCTGGAGTGTTCATCAGTCTGCTTCATATAATGTATATTTTTCTGTAATAAATTAACTTTTAGACTCTTGAAATGCTCAACCACTTCTGACTCATAAACATTAACATTTATAGAACATGTACAAAAATGAAAATTAATGGATAAAATTTTCAAGCACACTGTTTCCCTTATATTCTATGTTGGAAACCATGATTCTATCATTTCTCTTATAAGTCTAAAACTGGCCTAATTATTACATGATAATCTTCATTTTGAATCTTCTCCTCATCTTCTTCATCCTCTTTAGCCTCTCTTACAGAAGCTGTAGTAGGGCCACCTTCAAGAAGCATGTCAGAGCATGACCCAGACTTCTTGGCTCGCATCTCTGGAGTGTCATCATTTTGGGGACTGAGATGATTATCTGGTGGTGACAAATCTCTTGATTTCTGAGTTCGAGACAGCTCAATGGTAAGTCTCTTTTAAAACAAGAACAGCATTAACATTAGTTTTAAGCAGTGCCTCATGGGCATAGAAAAAAACAGTTTAAAGTTAAAAAATGGATCCAGGAGTTGGGGCTGGGACTCAGTGGTAGAATGCTTGCCTAGTATATGTCAGGCACTGGGTTCAATCTGCAGCACCAAATAAAAAATAAATAATATTAAGATATTGTGTTCATCTACAACTAAAAATAATATGTAAAAAAATTGGGTCTAGATGCAGAAAAAGCATTTGACAAAATACAACATCCAGTCATGTTCAAAACACTAGAAAAACTACGGATAGTAGGAACATACCTCAACATTGTAAAAGCTATATAAGTTAAACCCAAGGCCAACATCATTCTAAATGGAGAAAAATTTAAAGCATTCGCTCTAAAAACTGGAAAAAGGCAAGCATGCCCTCTTTCAAGCCTTCAACACAGTCCTTGAAATAGCCAGAGCAATTAGACAGAAAAAAGAAATTAAAGGGATACAAATAGGAAAACAAGACTATCAAATTACCCCTACTGCCAAGAACATGATTCTATATTTAGAAGATCGCTCAAAAAAAAACTCCACCAGAAAATTTCTAGAACTCATAAATGAACTCGGCAAAGTAGCAGGATATAAAATTAACACCCATAAATCAATCAAGTTCCTATACATCAGTGATGAATCCACTGAAAAGAGAAATTAGGAAAATTATCCCATTTACAACAGCCTCAAAAACAAAATAAAATATTTCAGAATTAGTCTAACAAAAGAGGTGAGAGACCTCTACAATGAAAACTACAGAATTTTAAAGAAAGAAATTGAAGAAGACCTTAGAAGATGAAAAGATCAGATTACATGTGGGTTTTCTGGGTAACAGCTTCAAGGTCCCTGCCCAACAGGGAACATCAACTCCAGAAATACCAGTTGAATAAACCTCCGGATGCTTTCCAATGTGCTTTAGTGACTGATCAGGAGTCCCCAGACATTCTGGACCAGTGAAATGACATCCACCATTCTCCCCATATAAATGCCTGACAGGCACAAAATGGGGAAATAACAAATGATCTTTGTCATTTCAAACAACACTTTTTGGACTATTTTGTGAGAGATACTAATGTTTGCACCCTGTGACTTTTGTAAAACCTTACTAAGTCTAGTAGTTTTTCATAGATTTGTAAGAATTTTGCACAGGAATTATTATGTAATTTGCCTTTTTCACAATGGTTGTTCCTTGTATTATATTATTCTTATGTGGATGGAATGCATAGAGTTTCAAAGACAATGTTGAAAATAAAAAGAAGATGGAAAGATCACCCATATTCTTAGATAGACAGAATTAATATTGTCAAATGACCATACTATCAGAAGTGCTATTTAATGCAATTCCTATTCAAATTCCGAAGATGTTCTTCATAGAAATAGAAAAGGCAGTCATAAAATTCATTTGGAAATATAAGAGGCCCAGAGAGCCAAAGTAATTCTTAGCAAGAAAAGTGAAGCAGGAGGCATCACAATACCCAACCTTAAATTATACTACAGAGCTATCGTAACAAAAACAGCATGGTATTGGCAATAAAACAGACATGAAGACCAATGGTACAGAAGAGAAGGCACAGAGATAGACCCACATAAATACAGTTATCTAATGCTAGATAAAGGCACCAAAAACATACTTTGGAGAAAAGATAGCCTCTTCAACAAATGGTGCTGGGAAACTGGAAATCCATATGTAGCCAAATGAAATTAAACCTGTATTGCTCACCCTGCACAAAACTCAACTCTAAGTGGACTTAGACAAAAGACCTTGTGCCTAGTAGAAGGAAAAGTAGGCCCAACTCTCCATAATGTTGGCTTAGGAACTTACCTCAATAAGATTCCTGAAGTGCAAGAAGTAAAATCAAGAATGAATAAATGGGACAGTATCAAACTAAAAAGCTTCTTCAAGTAAAGGAAACAATCAAGAATGTGAAGAGGGATCTTATAGAATTGAAGAAAATTTTTGCCACCTGCACCTCAGATACAGCATTAATCTCTAGGATATATAAAGAACTCAAAACACTTAACACTAAATAAAACCAAATAGCCACAAAAATAAATGGGAAAAGGAACTGAACAAGGCACTTCACAGAAGAAAAAATACTATCAGTCAACAAATATATGAAAAAAATGTTCAACGTCTCTACCAATTAAGAAATGAAAATTAAGACTACACGGAGATTTCAACTCACTCCAGTCAGAATGGCAATTATAGAACTAACAATAAATGTTTAGAAGGATGTGGGGAGATAGGTACTCTTGTACATTGTTGGTGGGACTGCAAATTGGTACAACTACCATGGAAAGCAGTATGGAGATTCCGTAGAAAACTTGGAATGGAATCACCATTTGACCCAGCTATCCAACTCCTTGGTTTATACCCAAAGGACTTAAAATCAGCATACTATAGTGACACGGCCACATCAATGTTCATAGCAGCTCAATTTGCAATAGCTAAGCTATGGAACCAACCTAGGTGCCCTTCAACAGATGAATGGATAAAGAAAATGTGGTACATACACACAATGGAATATTACTCAGCCATAAAGAAGCCAATCTCCCCCCAAAAACAAAGGCCAAATGATCTCTCTGATATGCGGATGCTAATACACAACAGGGGGCAGGGAAAGAAGAATAGAAGTTCATTGCATTAGACAAAGGGGAGTGAAGGAAAGGAGGGGAGACAGGAATAGCAAAACCAGTAAAATGAATTGGACTTAACTTTCTTATGTTCATATATGAATACACAACCAGTATAACATCACATCATGTACAAGAATGGGAAGTTATAATCCATGTATGTACAATATATCAAAATATACTCTACTGTCATGTATATCTAAAAAAAGGATTTAGATATTCCTTAAACTACTTATTTTCTTTCTTTCTTTTTTTTTTTTTTTTGTACTGGGGATTGAACCCAGGGGCACTTAGCCACTGAACCACATCCCTAACCCTTTTCATTATTTTTTTGAGACAGGATATAAGTTGCTAAGGCTGGCCAGGAACTTGCAATCCTTCTGCCTCAGACTCCCAAGTCACAGGGATCACAGGTGTGTGCCCAATTTCCTAAAACTATTTCTTTTTCTTTTTTTTTTTTTAAGAGAAAGAGAGAGAGAGAGAATTTTTTAAATATTTATTTTTTAGTTTTCGGTGGACACAACATCTTTGTTTGTATGTGGTGCTGAGGATCGAACCCGGGCCGCACACATGCCAGGCGAGCACGCTACCGCTTAAGCCACATCCCCAGCCCTAAAAACTATTTCTTGAACTATCTCTTTTATCCACTTTTGCCTCTGTTTATAGGGGAAAAAATCTATAGCAAAAATAAATACTTTATTCTCTTCCTTTCATATTTAGCCCAAGCTACATAAATAATTACAGTGAATAATTATAGTGAATACAGGCAGGTTTTTATTTTTTCTTTTTCTCAGAGCTAAGCATTGAACCCAAGGCCTTGCACATACTAAGCAAGTACTCTGCCACTACACTACATACCCAGCCCCAATAGTTTAAAATAACACACTTAACATGAAAATCTCCAGATGTATATATTGTTTATATTTTCTCTCTTGTCTATTAACAATACCCCAAATTTCCAGTAAGGAAAAAAAATTCCTCATGCAATTTTGTCATTTTAAAGTAAAAATCCATTAATGGATCTTCCCTAAGCCTCATTCAACCATAAAGAGAGTCTGACACAAAGCAACTTTCAATTCAACTTTTGAATCCTTTAAATCCAAGACAAACTGTGGAGGAGAATTACCTTAGTCACTCGGAGAAACACAGACAATTTACCTCAAACTAGAGCAACACTATGCAATACAATTTTAAGCAATAACAGAAATGATCTACATCTGCAGTCCCTAACACAAGCATTTGAAACGTGGCCACTGAAACTAAGTTACTATGTCTTTAATTTTAATGAAATTAAACCAATATAGCCAAACCATAGCTTAGTGGCTACCAAACTGGGAAAATGCAGAACCCTAGAGGCTCAAAAGATGGGAAACAGGATAACTGGATTTTTTTCTACAAAATTATAAAAAGCATTAAATATTTAATATATAATTTCCAAATATAACAGGCAAAATGGACAGTATGAAACACTAAACCAGAAGTAGATGTTATTTCCTTACCTCTTTAAGATTATTTATTTGTTGGATATAACTAGTCTGCGCAGCTTCCAACTGAGTGATATACCAATGCTGATCCCGACATTTTTGAAAAAAAGTTGGCGAACGGACCTGAAACCTTAAAAGAATTGTTCCACATGAAAAATAACTCAAACAGTAAAATATTAACAGTCTAGCCTTGAATCTGTAACTATAAATTCCACAATTTTATGATTTGAGACAGGGTCTTATTAAGTAGCTGGGGGTGACTTCTAATTTGCAATTATCTTGCCTCAGTCTTCAAAGTCATTGGGATTATGGAAGTGTGCCACCATACCCAGGTTCAATAAGAGAAATAATCTGTTGCTATTTCATGCTTCAGCTATGAACGTGGGAAGTTATTCAAACATCAGTTTATTAACCTACTAAAGAGCCATGTCTTTGTTCTTGCCTTATTTTAATGATAGTGATGTTGATTATGATCCTTAGCACCACATAAAAAATGAATAAAAATATTATTTTTCTTTGTGAATAACTAAAAGAATAAAATAAAACCCAGAAATATTATGAAGCAGAATTCAAATAATGTCCCCAAAAGAAAATATAAAAAATATCATTAACGTTTTTTTCCTACACCAAAAATCATATCCCTTTTGTTCACATCTTTATTCTCCCAGATAAACAAGGAAGAAGACATAAATGTAAAGGTTGATAAAATGGCAACTCAGTTATCCAGCATGCTAAGGACAAAAAGAATTCAGAATAACTGAAATTAGGTAAAAAATTTTGTTTTGATGAAAATTTTCTAAACCATTAAACACTTTGAAACTTCTCAGTTCAGACCATCTGAATCTCCTCTTTTAAACATTTTGAGTTCTCATCCAGGCTTGGTGGTGGTACATGACTGTAATCCCAGATACTGAGGCAGAAGGCTCTCAAGTTTGAAACTTAGTAAGACCCTGTCTCAAAAGAATTAAAAATAAAAGGGCTAGGGGTGTAGCTCAGTAGTAGAGAGCCCTTGGGTTAGCAAAATCCTGTTTCAAACGAAAAAAAAGGCTGACGATGTAGCTAAGTGGTAGAATGCCCCTAGATTCAAGCCTGAGTACCAGGAAAAAAAATAATTTAAAAAAGCTACCCCAACATTCAGTGGGGCTGTTTTTTTTACAGTGATTACATAGTCTGTTCCTTCTGGTGAAAAACATATGAACAAGCATTACACGCTGGCTTTATCTCTATTCCACTTTTTTCTTTCAGTGTTGGGGATTGAACTCAGAGCCTTGCACATGTGGATGCAAGAGTTCTACCATGGAGTTTCCCCAGACCCCCTCTAGTCTCCTATTTTGAATTTGCTGTTTTCTAGAAAGTTGGTTTGTAAAAGCAGTCACCAAATACAATGTATCCTGTGAAGTGAAAAAAAGTTAGGCATTTGATACCTCACTGTTCTCAGATTATACCTTCCACATGGTCTGGAAGAAATTTATACAAAATTTTTACTGTGGTTGCATTTTGACTTGTGACTCCTCACATGACATCAGGTAGTGGAATTTTCCACTCTTGGCATCAAGTTGGCACTCAAAAAGATTTGGATTTTCGGGCTAAGATTGGGGCTTAATAGTAGAGTGCTTGCCTAGCACTCTGGGTTCCATCCTCAGCAACACATATAAATTAAAATAAAGGTATTGTGTCCATCTACAACTAAAAATATTTTTAAAAAAAGATTTGGATTTTAGAGTATTCCAGGTTTTTAGATTAGGGATCCTCAATCTGTGATAGTTTCCTTTAACTTGGACTTAATAACCAGATGTTGAACAAACTTCTGATATTTACTATACACTTAAATACTTTGGATTTGAAATAAAATAGTTAAGAAACTAGTAAAGTTAGTATAGATTTTAGTACTCTTCTTCATTAAATGAATGGACTTTAAAATTTTGACATTATTTCATCCATAATAAAAGTCACAATATCAAATATTTCCTTTTACCTTAAAATTACTGTATCATTTTGTCGATTCAAGTATCCTTCATTTGCAAGTAAGTCCAAACGGAAAAATCTATTATAGCCCCAGCATTCTCCAACTTCAAAGTCAGATGCAAATTCTCGAATGATATTTTTAGTAGGATCATTGCAGGACTGGTGAACCATCTCCACACGATATTCATATCTAAAATTGAAAAACAGACTATTAATATAGAGTGAGCAAAGTAAAAAACAAGTAAGGACAGTAATCATTTGAGAAGAAATTTCACAACATATATACGTGTGTGTGTATATGTGTATACACATATACACACACACACATACATACATACACACAGTTAAACTTCTTTCACAAAGGATTATACAAGTTTACAAAAAGAGCAATATACTGAATGGGCCACCAAAACATGACTGGCATAAGGGTCCTATTTTCCTCATAAAAATGTTTACCAAGGGGGCTGGGACACTGTTTGGGGATAGAGCATTTGCCTAGCATGCATGAGGCCCTGGGTTCAATCCCTAGTAGTGAAAAAAAAAAAAAAAAAAAAGTTTACCAATATATTAGGAATGAAACAGCACCTAAAATAATAAATTTCATATAAACAAATACTTCAAAGTGGATTTTACCAATGCTGTGAATTTTTTCCTTTGTTACTTGTATTTCCATACATATATTCTATTTCTATTATCCTTTGAGAATTATCACCATGAGATTTTAAAATATTAATTTAAGAATACTTCACTACACTTTTCCAATATAAGTTATAATAAAACAACTTATGAATTCAAAAATTTAAACCTATAAAAATTTCTAATGGAAATTAAGTATACATTGGGAAAGTTATTCAAAATAATTAACTGTCAATTTCATCTAAAAAAACAATTTTTTATATCTACTTTTAAAATGAGTACAGTGAAAACTGGAAACTCAAAAACAATCAAGAATATTGAAAATGTGGGAGAAAGGATATTAATGAAAATGATCAAATATGTCTAGATTCAAGTTCAGATAAAAGCTTAAAATTGATATAAAACGATTTCTGAAAACTCATATGCTTTGTATGAAAAGGCATACAGTGTTTAGGCAAAACAGTTTTTTCATTAGTTCGTTTAAGTCTTGAGAGAGAAAGACTGAACATTTCTCACATGGCAATTAATCCAAGTAAAATTATGTACATAGCATCTCAACTCTAACATTAGATAAAACTAAACCTTATATATGAATGTCACAACCCAAATTCTTTCCTTCTATCAAACTATTTCCTTAAACAACTCGAAATTTCCCCTTTCCGAAAGAAGTCATTCTTCACTCTTAAAAATCAAACCCAGGATGTCACTTACATGCAAATTTCCCCTGAAATCCTACATATATGTATGCTAACCCTAACCCTTTATAAACATATTTAAGTATAATTAAATTATGCAAGCAATTCTGCAGAGTTCTCGTATTAAAAAATCGACTGGACTATTATACATGATTTCAGCTACCCTACTGTTAAACCCTGAATTCCATAATTAAATGGCATTTCTAGGAAGGTATTTAGATAATATCTAATAAATGCACAAATTCCAATCTTTTTAAAACATAGAATCTTCAATATTATTATCAACAATAGTAAGATTACTACCATTTGTAAGACAATGTGAACTTTAAATTCCTAAAGTAGGGTTGGAAATCTTATTTAAATGGGAGAGTCCCTAGATTGAATCTATCAGCATCAAACTAAACAACTTTAGCATTTAAATTATGGTCAACTTTGAGTTAATCATTATATACAGGATGAGTGGCTCCAAGTTCATTGTGTGTGTAGGGGGTGTGTGTACAGGGGTTCTGAAATATTTAAACATTATTATCCTTTCGCCATGGAATTGCCTTTGTATATTTCCAAAAAATCAGTTGGCTCTATGTATGAATTTATTCCAAGACACTATTATATTCCACTGATCATTTTGCCTATCCTCATGCTAATACCATAATGTTCTGATTACTGTACTTTATTACAATTCTTTTTTTTAAAGAGAGAGAATTTTAATATTTTTTTAGTTTTCGGCGGACACAACATCTTTGTTTATATGTGGTGCTGAGGATCGAACCTGGGCCGCACACATGCCAGGCGAGCGTGCTACCGCTTGAGGCACATCCCCAGCCCTTATTACAATTCTTAAAACTATGTAGCATTAGCTTTCAAATTGCTTTCAGTGATTCTCTATTGCTTTTTTTTATTTCACTGGATTCTGCTTTGATCTTTTTTCTTTTTTTTCTCCTTACATTGCATTTTTCTTTTTTCTAATCTACAACGCAGAAGTAGAGGTTATTGATTTGAGACCTTTCTGATTTTTATTTATAGACATTTAGCACTATAAATGTCTATCCACCTACTACTTTAGCAACATACTACAAATTCTGGTATGTGTTTTCATTTTCATTCAGTCAGAAACACTTCATTTTTACTGGTGCATTATAGTTGTACAATATAATAATATAATTTTGCCCAAAACCTTCCCCAGCACTTCCCCGCTCCTCCCACTCACTGGTCCCTTTCCTCTAGTCTCCTGCTCTCCCTTTGCTTTACAAGCTATCGTCTCCTACTTTTCTCTTCCTTTTTCCTCTGGGAAATATAATACTCTTGACCTTCTGATTCAATCAGAAACACTTTTAAAAAATCTTGTGGTTTCCTTTTTGATCCAGAAGTTATGGAGAAGTATGTTATTTAGCTTTCAAATATTTTGATATTTTCAAAATATCTGTTTAGTACCTAAATTCCATTTTGGTGAGAAAACAAACTTTAAATCATTCTGAGTTCATTCAGACATGTTTCATGATCCTGAATATGTAATATCTTGGTAAATACATGCTCTTAAAAATAATCTGGCTAGGTCCAGTGGGTGTATGCCCATAATTCCAGAAACCCAGGAAGTTCAGGCAGGAGGATAGCAAGTTTGAGGCCAATCTCAACAACTTAGTGAGACCCTGTCTCAAAATAAAAAACAGGTCTAGGCACGTAGCTCAGTGGTAGAGCATGCGTGGGGTTCAATACCCAATACCCAAAGAAAGAGCCTTTAAGGTGGTTTTAAATGATATGCCATTTATACGGGGTGTGTGGTACTGGAAATCAAGCCCAGGGGCTTGCTCATAATAGTCAAGCCCTCTACCTATGAACTAAATATATCTCCAACCCTCTTTATATTTAAAATGAATTTCTGGTGGACAGCACATACTTCAATCTTGCATTTTTTAGCCAAGCTATCTCCATCTTCACAAAATGAACGGTCTTTTTCTTCATTCCATTTCATGGAGAAAATAATTTGAAGGGCCACAGGGAGTTACTTGCTTCTTTGAAATGTTTTTCAATAGTATATCTCTCATGAATCAGATTCTCCATGCAGATGATGCCATATTTACAAAAGATTTATCTGTCAAGTTAATTCACTTCTTAATTTTGCCATCATCACACTTATAATTCATTTACCAACTTCAGGTTCAATTACTCCCATACAATATATGGGTGTGCCCAATCCTCAGCATGTTAATTAAACCACTGTTGAGCTTAAGAAAGATGCCATTAAAGATCCAGTAAACGCAAAGAAAGTACAATATCTTATGGACCTTTTGGGTACACCCCATAGATAACTCTGATCTGGATGACAAATGCTATTATGGGTCTTCAGGTAATAGAAATTGCCAGCTTTTCCTGCCATCCTAGCCATTGAAATCTGAGTTCTGTATGTCTGTCTGTATTCCTCATGACAGTGCTTAGCTTCTTCATAGATAAGCTTCCTCCTTGCCTTTCAAAGCATATTTCGGGCAAACTTTTTCTCAGATGATTTTTACCTACAGTTCTGCCAAATACCTTCACTTTTCTTAGGGGTTTCTGGCAGAGCAGGAATCTTCTTTTTGGTGGGGTTCTCTTTTTTTTTCCCTCCATCATTTTTGGAACTGGAGATCAAACCCAGGGCTTTGAGAATGCAAGGCAGACACTTTGCCACTGAGCTACATCCCAGCCCAGGAATCTTCTTTTTGATACCTTCCAAGTTTCCAGACAAAAAAAGAGCCAATCTCCATCTTTTAAGTGAGCTAATGTAAATTTAATCTATTTGTTTTATAATCCCATTTTATATTCTTTCTTGCCATGTTAGCTGTATATCTGTTACTTTATAGTTCTCTGTTGTGGTAGGACAATAATCTCTCTCTTCCCCCATAAAATATCCACATCCTAATCTCCAAAACCTATGAATATTATCTTCTATGGCAAATAAGAGCGCATGTCACTGTATAAAGCTAAGAATTATGAGACTGAGGAAATTATCCTGAATTACACAGATGGAGCCTAAGTGTAATAAATGTTCTTATAGGAGGAAAGCAGAGGAAAATCTGACATGAGACCAGAAAGACAAGGCAATATAACCATAGAAACACATATTGGAGTGGTAAGGCAACAAGCCAAGGAATGCTGGCAGTCACCAGATGGTGGAAAAGGCAGGGAATGAGTTCTCCCCTTGAGTCTCTGGAACAAGCACAATGGTAGTAAAAGGTTGATTCAGCAATAAATTGCAGACTTCTGAATTCCAGGACAGTGAGAGAATAAATTTTTATTGTTTTACACCACCAAATTTGTGGCTTTTTTTTTTTTTAAGTACATAAAGGAAATTAATACAAAGGTACATAATCTTTAACTTATTAGAGATTAGCTTTCAATTGCACCGGTTACAGAATAACATCAGACTCTTAATTTGTATGTCTATGTACTCAGTTTTTAACCTTTACCTGATTGCCATCATGCATTTATTTCAATAAATTTACTTTCCCAAAGCGTTAATTCTCTTTCAATGTTACTTTAATTTTTTAAAAATGTTTAAATCTACTCTCATATTTTCCATTTCTGGTACTCTTCTCTTTCTTCCTCCCCTCTCTTTTAGATTCAAATTTAGATAGCCAAGTGTCATTTTCCCCCTTCTACCTGAAGCATTTCTTATAGTCTAGGTCTGAAAATATATCTGCAAATGTCTTTGTTTCACTTTAACTTTTTAAACGATATTTTTGGTAGATACAGAAAGCTAGGTTGATAAGATATTTTTGTAAAAAAAAAAAAAATACAGTATTACCATTTCACTTTATTTCAAATGAGAAATCTGATTTCATTCTTGCCCCCTTTTTTCATGGGTGGCAGGGGTGGGGGTGGTACTGGAGATTTAAATCAGGGTGGCTTAACACTGAGCCACATCCCCAGACCCTTTTGTTTATTTTCAGACAGGTTCTCACTAAGTCTTTAGGGCTTTGCTAAGTTGCTGAGGTTGGTCTCAAAATTCGTAATTCTCATACCTGAGCTTCCTGAGTCACTGGGATTACAGGATCTTACACTATTAAACAAATGCTATACCACTGAGCCACACCCTCAGACTGATTTCATTCTTTTGTTTCTGTACATATAACATCTTTTTTTTCCTGTTTGATATTCTGTTTATCATTATTCATTTAAATATTTTTTCTGCCTGAAGGAGGTGGAAACTTACAACCCTTTGGGGGAAAATGGAAACTGAGGACTCTGACCTTTCATAATTTCCTTTATTTGCCAAAGTTCCCCTGCCTGCTAAAAGTAAGCCTTCCAAAAATATATAACAAACTCCTCCCATGATGTGACCCTGCTAAACCTTACAAAACTCAGACCCTTGTTGTAGCCAGTCACCATTTTCCCCTTGAAAATGTGTCCTTCTGTTGCTTAATAAAACATAACCAATCCATTGAGGTCAGTCTCCCTTTTTCTTTTTGTATTTTCTTTCATTTGGTGCAGAAACCCAAAACGGGATTGGAGACTCTCTACCTCTCCTTATCCTAATGAACCTCTACCATCTTTTCTCATCTTCCTTCCATTCCTTTCCTTCTTTCCTCCTGATAGGAGGTGGCCCTTCATGCTTTCCAAGTACATCATAGCTTAATGGCAGCCAGTACTCAATCCCAATCATGGGCTAGATTTTTGCTGCTTTACTGCCATATGGATAGAGCAAGGACACGTATCAGGTCCTTTATTGGTGTAGGAGGCATTCTCCTAACCCTATCCTCTCCTATTTCTTCCTTCTCTTATGTATTCAGACCTACAGATCAGAAGCCACTTTTTGCCATTTTGTTCCTGCAAGCAACATAAGTCTTCTCATTCTTCAGAAAGGTAAAATTCCTTCTGGTCTCTCACAAAGACACCCTACCCAAGATCCTCACCTTCTGGCTCATCCAGACTCCAGGAGTCTTCTCACCAATGGGATTGCAGGAGGGGATGCCCCCTCATTCTCTGATGGAACTCTGTCTGGTGATGGGTGGCATCAAGGGATGCTTTGATTTTGACTGCCAACCCAGGTCAAAACTCTCCAACATGGGGGCTCCATCCCATAGGACTCCCCTTTAGGTTGTCTCATTAAATAAAAAGTTTTTAGATTGTCCACTTCCAATCTGATCTCAAAAGTAAATGTCTTATTAGGCTAAGTACACAGATCTGGCTATAACCTAAATTAGACAACCTAAGTTGATGGCCAGAATTCAGAATCCAGGACCTGGACCCCCAAATCCTCCAAGACTTGGACAATTTCTTCTAAGGAAATGGCAAATGACCTGAAGTTCGATACCATCAAGCTTTCTTTTACTTTTGTTCAAAGTCCTCATTTTGCCCACCTTGCGCTTCTCTACCATTGATTATCACTGACTTCCCATTCCATAAGCCCCTGACCCCAGCCCTCTTCATTTACTGCCCCTGAAATAGCAGATGAACCCCACCAAAGGTAAGTAAAGCTGGAGAATACAAAGGTAAGCTTCACAGACAGGAATGCCTGGTAACTATCAAGAGAGACTGTCAGAGTCACAAGCGTTCTTCTGAGTTAAGACTCACAAATCTTCCTAACTTCCTACATAGGCAAGCTTGACCTGTGTTTCCGTGAAGGCTAGTATGACTATCTAGCTCCAATATTTATCCCTCATATTGGTCTAAAAGATGTAATGTGGCACATAAAGGTCCTAACTAACTTTACTAAGAAAACCCTAATTGACACAGATAAAGGGATCTCTACTGAACACATAGGTAATGCCAAAAGAAAGGTATTTTACAAAAATCAAATGGCATTAGACATCTTAAGTATAGCTCATGAGGACATCTGTGACATTATAAAAGCTAAATGTTGTATATGATAATTCTATCAAATGGGCCCCATTGGTAACCCCCAAATGCTTTCATTTCCAAGAAGCAATTTACCTGCAGCCCTGCCCAGCCTAAGTAGACAGGATAAGTCAATTCCTCAGGAAACTACACGCAGGAAAATATAAGCTCAAGATAATATGGACAAAAGGAACCCAAATTCTCTGAAGGAAGAGACTTTTGTGACCAGATTCTGAAACTCTGGGAGATAAAGATAGTTCCTACCAGCTATAAAATCTGTTAAGAATGTATGGTTAGAAATCCAATTAGAACCAGTCAGCATAGGCCAAGGTGACCCAGAGCTGCCATGACAGTGGGGACTTGAAAAATCTGATGTCACCCTGCTGTCAGTCAAAAGTCAAGAGGTGGGTTGGATTCCCCTTTCACCTAGGTATTGGGAATATTTGTTCTGGCTTGCTCCAGTTCCTTTTCTGTGTGAGAAATTTGGTGCGTGGAAATTTGTGGCTCAGCAGTAGAACGCTCGCCTCGCACATGCAGGACCCTGGGTTGGATCCTCAGCACCACGTAAAAATAAGTAAGTGAAATAAAGATAATGTGTCCAACTACAACTAAAAAATAAATATTAAAAAAAAAGAAAAAAGAAAAGAAATTTGGTGCGTGAGACAGAGGAAGGCCTCAGACAACTGAAGACAGCTGGCCAGGGTCACTCCCTGGTTCTGCATGAAGGTCTCATATTCTAAATTTGACTCTGACAGCCCTCTGGGGTAGCAAATATTGACCATTATCTGTCTCTGTTTCTGATGGTGGAGGGCATCCTGAGATGAAATCTTGGTCTGATCTGAGGGCTCTGGGAAAGAGGTGACCCATTTAATCCCCAGAGTGTGAACCAAGCAATCTCTCCCTTTTCAGAAATGCTTCTATGCCAATTCTGTCCACACTGTCTGCCTCTTAAACAGGAACCCATTATGAGAGAGTCTCAAGATAAAGCTCCCTTAAGCTTTAAAATTAGACAGCCTTCTCTAGACTCTAAGAAGATACATTTTCTTCTGTACTCCTCTCATCTGGCAGGAAAAAAGAGCAGAAAATCTGTTTTAGTTACTTGGAGTAAAACTATCCCCACATCTATCCTGGTTCAGGAATCCAAATTATTTATTTTCTCTAGAGGAGATATCTCCCAGAGCACTAATAGGCCTGCCTCCCACTTCAAAATGAGGGGCATAATATGAAATCATTGTCCTGGGGAGTATGAGGACCCAAAAGGACAAAGGGAACATGTAGGACATTTTAAGGACACAACTAGCTGACAAATGTCTTCCCTTAAATTAAAATAGTTATTACGAAGTTAGTTAATATCCTCCATACTGAGTGAGGCCCCAGCTATAGGTCATGGAAGGAAAGGAAGAAACTGCTTACCCAAGAAGCTCCAGCACTAGGGAGCTGTCTCCTAGCCAAAGAGAGAGCTTTCTCGGCAAAGGTGCCCATGTTCTGTTCTCTTTATTTTTGTTCAGAGGGAAGCTTCATCCTCAAAAGTAATATTAGGGGATGACATAATCACAGTTGAGATAAAGGAGATGCCTAATAATTTTCTGCATTCAACCTGGCCTGATTACTAACTGGAAAAGGGTCCCAGAGGAAGTAAACTCTGGGACCACACCTCAAGAGACTGGTTTTACAAAAAAAAATGTTTAAAATGCTCTTCATATGAAGTTTTGCCAGTTAAGCTCAAAACAGCAGCTTCCCTTACTTATCTTCGATAACCAAATCTCTCTATCTCCAAGTCTTACAGAGCTTGCAGAGATGATTGTCCAAAAACAGCTTGAGACCAAAAGGGAAAAAAAAAGTGTCACTTTTAAATTCAAACCTAAATGGCTGGCTGTCTTATCTGCTCTTGCACTCTACAACCCTGCTTTCTTAACAAGTTCCTCCCTAAAACTACAGCACAAGGAAGGGAAAATGGAATGATAGACTCTTACTTGAGAATACTTACCTAAGGATTAAAGGCTCCCTCATTCTTTCAATACCTAAATTGATTTTAATCTGAGCCAAAAGTGCACTCTGGTCTAATGAAGATGTTTGACATGCTCCTTTACTAATTATAGCTTTGTCAATTTTTTCTAGAACATCTGTTCTTTCCCAAATTCTGTATTTTTCAGCTTGTGGTTTTATGGTAAATCCACATTTGATCCTGTATGCCTAAATTAAAATATTTTTCTGATCAGTCTTATTTTACCTAACGATAGAGGTTTTTACACTCTGTTCAGAGGGCTAACTCTAAAATACATTGGAAAAAATCTCCATTTACAAAATCCTACCTGTGGAGATCTACCTACAAACAGCTACAAGATCTGTTTCCTGTTTTGTGTATGTGTGCATACCTGGGTATTGTGTTGTTTTGTCTACATATGTGCTAGTGTTCATGTACATGGTATCAAAGTTGGCATACAGATAAATGAGCACTCATAATAAATTAAAATTTAAGAGAAATGGATCCAAGTATCTTTTAGGTCATGTGACTTTAAAAGTTCAATTTAAATTAGGTAAACAGATGAGAGTAAAAATGTCTTTAAAATGACTAACACAAGTTTTCTAGGTGGTCAAGACAATTAACAGAGTACTGGTTTTCATAAAATGTCTAGCCATTGTTTCTAGGATTTTACTTCAACAGGAAAGAGATAGCTGGTACTGCTGACTACACTTGTCTGGTATCTTGGTTTTTACATTTAAATATGAGTAAATCAGTTTTAACATCAACATCAATGGGGTTAATCATAAATGTGTTACAAGAGACATCTGATTAATTTACAAAGTTAAAATGTTAAAACATCAACTGCTTCTTAAACCCCAAAAGGTAATATATTTAAAGACTAAATGTGTTTTTATAAACTGGTAAATGAAAATAGAGTTTTAAAGATTAGCTTATTTGGGGTCTTCACTAAAGCAAGGTTACTAAAAGTTCTAACAGGTGTAATTCTATATGCAAAGAGTCCAAAAGTTTCAGCTGTGTTTCAATTAAAAGTAGTGTAAACAGCATAAAGTATTTCATCTTATTAAGAGGAGTAATTGGGAAAACTCAGAAATTTCATAAGGCTTATTCAGAATGTGAAAAGTAGAAGGATGAGAACATCTTTTGTGTGGTAAAGTAAAAAGTTGTAGATCTCTTAAGTTGCAGAAAGTCTGTGGAGGGTAAATTTCAAAAAATTTGTGTGTAACTAAATTGGTCATTTATAAGTAGCACAATCAGTTAGTTATTCAAGGTTTTTTTTTTTTTTTTTTTTTTTTAAACTAAGGTCAAATATAAATGTACTGATATAAACCAAAGTTTAATCCTCTACAGGTTAAAGTAACAAGGATTTCTTAAAACATTAATCTGCTCTTATCTAGCAGGATAATTTCTGTGTTAAGTTTTATTCTTTAGAGAAACTAGTCTTAAAGGAATTAGGGTTTCTAGAACTCTGGTTAAAAACAACTGTAAGAGTACTATACTACATTACAGATTCTGAACTTTACTTTGAAAACTAAACTTGGTTAATATAAGAACATCAGTGTAGGGCTGGGGATACAGCTCAGTTGGTAGAGTGTTTGCCTTGCATGCATAAGGCCATGGGTTCAATCCCCAGCACCAAAAAAAAAAAAAAAAAAAGAAGAGGAGAAGAAAAACATCAGTGTAATCCTGTTACTGGCTTCTTCTTATCTTCCAAGTATATAAGTCTTTAAAGTTTAAGGTTTAGAAGCATTTTACCAAACTGGTGTTCTTGAAACTAAAGTTTAAAGTAAAGGTTTGAGATTATAAAAATTATGTTTATTGACTCATAGCTATTATACAAACTAAATATTTTTACTCTTGTTAATTTCATTTTATATTTTCCTTGGAAACCTAACTGTTCTCTGTTAGTGCCTAAAAGAAGTACAACTTCTAAAGAATATCGACCCTAATTAAACAGAAGGGGTAAAATATAAAGTTATAGACCTTAAAGGTAAAACCTGGTACTGTTAAGACTGGTGAAACTGGCATGCTGAATGTTTAAGACCAAAGCTTAGAGACTAAAGTTAAGGAAATAAAAGGTCCAAGAAAGAAAAATAAACCAATATTTGGCTCTTGCCCTCTGAGGCCAGCTTGGATCCAGGGAATGACAGCACTTCTCTAAGGGCTTTGCAACTCTGGGCCACTGACCTCCCAATCAGGAGGACCAATGAGATGCTGGAGTACAGAAAGCCATCCAGTACACAAGCTGCAAATAGGAGGGCCATTGGAGAAGGAGATGTCCCTAATACTTTCAAGGGAAGTCATATGGTCAATGAGATCCTGACCCCTTCTGGAAGATGGCACTAGAGGTGCTAAGAGGCTTCCCTCAAGTTCCCAAGAGTGACCCCTCTGAGGTAACTCAACTGATTCTTAACAATAGATAGGAACAAGGCCAATTTGACCAGATTGATCTTAAAACACCTACCAAAAAGAGTTATAACCAAACTACAGCCATACCTGGGCATTTAAAAGAAAAACAGTTCTTTAAATGAAACTTAAAACTTGTGTCAGCCCCGTAGTCCTGGTGCCCCATAAATTCTGAGGCATTTTTCCTTTGCAAGGTTCATATTTACCCTTCCTCACCAAAAAATTGGACTGGCCTCTGTACCTTGGTCTTCCTTACTCTTCAAACTGACCTTTTACCTAATAAGCAAAAGTTTGCCTAATCCGATAATGACACACACTAGATGAGCCCACCAGTTTATTCCCTTACTCATAGGGCTAGAGATATCCACTGGAATTGGCACAGGCGCAGCGGAATCAGGAACCTCTATTCACTACTATAAAAAGTTGTCAGAACAGGTTATTGAAGATATTCAACAGGTTTCCAATTTGGTATTGACTTTACAAAATCAACTGGATTCCCTGGGGTCTGTCATCCTGCAAAATCATCTGGGCCTAGATCTCCTTACTTCTGAACAAGGTGACCTCTACCTTTTCCTCAGGGAAGAATACTGCTTCTATGCCAATCAATCAGGACCGGTAAGGAATGAGGTTAAACAACTACAGGACCCACTGGAACAGTAGAAAGAACTAGCTGATTCCTGGTGGGCCTCACTGAAAAACCTAAAACAGTGGACTTCCTGGCTTCTCCCTTTTTGGTGTGTGTGTGGGGGGCATACCAGAACTTGAACCTAGGAGCATTCAACCACGGAGCCACATCCCCAGCGCTATTTTACATTTTATATAGAGACAGGGTCTCACTAAGTTACTTAGCACCTTGCTATTGCTGAGGCTGGCTCTGAACTTGTGATCCTCTACCTCAGCCTCCCAAGTCGCTGGAATTACAGGCATGCACCACCATGCCCAGTGCTTCTCCCTCTTTTAACCCCTCTAATACTCATTTTTCTTATAATAATCTTTTTTCCCCTGCTTTAACTTTGTACAGAAGCAATTTCTTGAAAAGGTTACCTGACTAACGCAGATCACCTCCTAAGAACATGCAAAAGCCATTTTCCTCCTTCGCTCACAACATGATTCTCGTAAACCCCATAAGGAATCACCCATTAGATGCTGAAGTTCCCTTTCTCTATAACTCCTCAAGCCACAACCACCAGGACTGTATAACCCCCACCTTCTTATCCTACTCCAGATCTCTAACAGGGAATTCCCCTATTCCACACCTCCTCAGCACTTCCTCACTGGAAAACCTCAGCAGAGGGTAGCCAGATATGATGAATTCGCCCCAAGTCATCTGGAATGAAGGAGGTGGAAACTTAGAACCCTTGGGTGGGACAGACACACACACAACAAGGACAACTGAGGATTCTAATCTTTTGCAGTTTCCCTTACCTGACAAAGTTCCCCGGCCTGCTAAAAGCCCACCCGCCAAAAGTAAATGACAAACTTTTCCTGCAATGTGGCCCTATAAAACTCAGACCTTGTTGTAACCAGTCACCATTTTCCCCTTAAAATGTGCCCCTCCATTGCATAATAAATCATCACTGATTGAGATATGTCTCCCTTTTTTTTTTTTTTTTGTATTCTCTTTCATTTGCTTTCAATCCCCACCTTCAGAGACTATGTATTAAGGTACTTGAAGCCAGTCTACCATTTTGGAATTCATACATATACATACATGTTTATGTTTGTATGTGTGATTTGTCTAATTTCTACTACTATGCCTTTAAGTGCAATAACTTTTTAAAATATTTTTAATTGCAGATGGGCACGATACTTTTATTCATTACATGGTGCTCAGGATCAAACCCAGTGCCTCACATATTCTAGGCAAGTACTCTACCACTGAGCCACAAACCCAGCCCTACAATAACTTTTATAACATTTAACCAGTCATTCATTCCATCCAGTCTATTTGTGACCTCAAATAGTTCAATTTCTTTTTTTTTTTTTTTAATATTTATTTATTTATTTATTTTGGCGGACACAACATCTTTGTTTGTATGTGGTGCTGAGGATCGAACCTGGGCTGCACCCACGCCAGGTGAGCGCGCTACTGCTTGAGCCACATCCCCAGCCCAAAAATAGTTCAATTTCAAGAAGTTCAATTTGAGTCTTCTATGTCTTCCACATCTCTACTTAACTGTTTGTACAAATGGAATACAATTCTGTCTTAATGTCTTTCTCTCATCATTCTTTGTCAGTTCCTGCCTGATTTCAATTGATTGATTCTCCTCCTCATTTATTAAGTATGTTTTCTTGCCTATTTGCATACTCATTAATATCTTTTTTTGCACACCAAACACTGCAAATAATTTTTTTTTAATGTTGGATACTTTTATAATCTTGTAAATTCTCTTGAGCTTCATTCTAGGATGGAGTTAGGTTACCTGGAAACAATTTGATCCTTTTGGGTCTTGCAGTCATTTATTAGGTGAATCCAGAGTATTATTCACTTTAGGGATAACTGTTCCTTGCTACTTAGGGTAAATTTTCTTCAGTACACTACCCAATGTCCCATTAATTTTAAGTATTTCCACTGTGGTTGGTGGAAGTAAGCATAGTGCCTAGTTCTGTGTAAGCATCAGGTACTCAATTATTCCCTCTAATCCTTTCAGGTAGTTCTTTTCCAAATTCAGGCATTTGCCTCACATGAATGTCCTAATCAGTACTCTGCTGAATAGTCAAGGTGAACCCACTATGAATCTCTGGATTTCTGTGGCTTTACTGCTCTGTCCTCTCTGGTAATCTGTACGATGCATTCTAGCTGTACTGGATGTCCTAAACTCTTAGCACTACTTCCTCAACTAAAAAGTCTACAAGATTCTACCTCAGATACCCATCCTTGTGTTGCAGCCTGAAAACACACATGGCTATAGGACAGAGCAATCAAAGAACTAATCTGTTTCTTATCTCTTGAGAATTGCTTCATTTGTTCCCTAATCTAGAAAATGTTGGGTTTTTGGGGGTTGTTGCAGGAGAAAGGGGTAAATCCCATCCCTGTTACTCCATGTTAGCTATAAACAGATATTCTGTACCAGAGTCGACAGATTTTATATAATAAGGGGAAAAAAAGTTCATTGATATGGCTCTTAATTCCACATCACAGGTAACATTTAAACAAACTACTGCTTGTTCAGATTGAATATGACATTAAAGAAGATAAGTAATTATAAAACTATTTTTTATAATATTTCCCCTTAACAAGAATTGGATTAGTGGATGCCAGGGACTAGGCAGAAAGAAACTGGTAAGTGACTACAAGGTTTCTTTTTATGGTAATAAAAATGTTTTGAAATTGGATAACTGATGATTGCAGAACTCTAGGTCTTTAAAAAAAAAAAATCACTGACTTGTACATTTGCTAACAGGTGAATTTTATGGCTTCTGAATTATATCTCATTTTCAAATTTTTCCAACTAAGTGTATTCAAAATCTGTGAGGCCAAATTTTATTTATATATATTTCAATCAAAAGAGCTTATTATAAGAAATTAAATATAGAAGCAAATGGGAGAATCCAGTTGTCACTGTCTTCTTTGTCCAATAATGGGGATTGAACCCAGGGTTATTGTACCACTGAGCCACAGCCCTTTATATTTTTTATCTTGATACATTCTTGCTAAACTGCTGAGGCCTGCCTCAAACTTGCAATCCCCCAGCCTCATTCCACTCAGTTACTGGGAATACAGGCATGAACCACCATACCCAACTCAGCTAAGCAAAACAGTAAAGAGATTTCCAAAAATGCAAAGCAAGAAATTTTCATAATAAATATTTTGTTTAGGAAAATTGTCACTTTTCATTTAAAAAAACTGTTTATGTTAATAAGCAATAGGCTTATTTTACAGTGAATTTTAAATTTTTTAAATATTTTTCTCCGTTTTAATTTCTAATTCAGAAAATAACAACAGATATAGCACATATAAAGAAAAACTCTGGGATTCCCAATAAATTTAAGAGTATAAATCCTTATACTCCTAAATGAGAGAAAACAGTTAAAACTATTCATAATATCATCATACTGTGCCAAGGATTCCATAGTAATGTACATCTTAACACAAAAAAAAGCAATTAACAAAAGTAATTAATGAAAATTGCTAGGGAGATATAGATAGGTACACATTTTATTACAACTCTTACTTGGAAGTTTCAGGCAAACCAGCTGAGAGTTCCAAAAACACAGATAAGTAGTATCCACGGACAACTCCATTTCCATCCTAAAAAACAAGAAGGTTAACTTAGAATTATGCAGAGGAGAGTGAGGGGAAGGAAGTGGGTGTGGAGATGTGATGGAATGAGACAGACATTATTACCCTATATACTTGTATGATTATACTACTGGTGTGACTCTGGCACCATGTTCAGCCACGGGAAGGAGAAGTTGTGCTCCATTTGTGCACAATGTGTCAAAATGCATTCTACTGTCATGTACAACTAACAAGAAAAAATTTAAAAAATAAAATTTAAAAAAGAATAAAGTTCTTAAAAAAACAAGGCTATGCAAATAGAAACTGTTTAACAATTTAAAAAAAATTAAACCACAAGCTGAAGGCAAAAAACAAACACCAAAAAAACGAAAAATTTATGGCACAGTAAGATCAACAAAATGCA
Organism: Marmota flaviventris; assembly: GCF_047511675.1. Classification (NCBI taxonomy): domain Eukaryota; kingdom Metazoa; phylum Chordata; class Mammalia; order Rodentia; family Sciuridae; genus Marmota; species Marmota flaviventris. The sequence goes on along the minus strand of NC_092514.1, from coordinate 44,116,748 downwards.
GATTGGTATCTTACATCTGAATTGTGAAATGTTTTTAACCTTAAAAGCAATAAAATAAATTATAAAACACCAACAGGTCTGAGTCCATAACAGTTTTAAACTTCTGTACATTAAAAGTGAAAATATCAAGGCATACAACTTAAGGATTAACAAGTCTGAAAAGTGTTAACAGGTTTAACATACACAGAACTCTTCACAAAAACCAGCCTAAAAAAATAAAAATTCATGGGCCAATTTAAGAAAATATATGGGTCAAATCCTGAATTCACCATCAGCAAATGTTTTTATAGTTTTCTGTTTTAATATTTTAAAGCATTTTTAAAAGAAGAATTTTAAATATTTCTTCTAAGCATAATTCTTTTACAAACCAGAAATAAAATTTAATCATGTCTCAGGATTTGTTATATCCACACTTAACTCATTTTTCCACAGATTTAGTAATGTATCCCACAAAGAAACAAAATCATCATTACTTTAATTTCCTTACTCCATTAAAACATTAAACAAATACACCATGGAAGAATAAATGATCTTTGGTTTCAAAATTAGAAATATAAAAAACTTACTGGGTAAACTTTTAATCTCCAACAGAGTCCTGAAACTTGAAGAGGTGGACTGTAAACAGGATCTGCTCTCTGGCGCAAAGTGCTTAAGAAAAAAAACAACCAAATTCCAAGATCAAAACTGTAAAAATGGCAATAAGTTTAAAAACCAACTACTTTCTTCGAGTTACTTATATGAAATCCTGAACAACTCATAGACAGCAACTGAATAAGTCAAGATTTCACTGTTAACTTTAGATATTATCTACATTCTGAAATAAGAGAAAATTTAATAGTGAAATATTCAGCAATATCTATAAAGTTCGGTAAAAACGAAATTGTGACATTCAAGGGAAAAGGAAAGTATCATTAAGTTTCCTAAAATTAATTCTGCTCCAATAAGCAGTCTTTCATCATCCCTCCACTCCACCTCTCCCAATAAGCAGTCTTTCATCATCCCTCCACTCCACTCCCCAAAAAGGCTGGAGGCATGGCTCATGGTAGATCATCATATGCTTAGCATGTGCAAAGCCCTGGGTTCAATCCCAGCACTGAACAAAAAACAAGAAAAGCAAATATTTATTTCCCACTTCTGTGTAGTATGATTATCCTTTTTTAATATGGAAAAACAAGAGAATAACCTGCTAAACCTTAATGTATATGGGGAAAACCTCTTAGAGACTATGCTTTAGCCACAAAATTATCCCATAAGAAAAAATACATTAGATGGGGGAAATCCTTTTTTTTTTTTGGAAGGGGTACTGGGTATATTTAACCCAGTGTGTTTTACCAAATCAGCTCTATTCTCAATCCCTTTTATTTTTCATTTTGAGGCAGGGTCTCACTAAGTTGCTCAGGGCCTTGCTACATTACACAGGCTGGCCTCAAACTTGCAATCCTCCTGCCTCAGCCTCCCAAGTCACTGGGAATACATGCATACACCACTGCACCCAGCAGTATAACCTTATTTTGATGTTATTGCCTACTCCAAGTTCTTTTCCCAAAAGATTTTTAGTTCCCAGTTTCATGTTGCCCTTGAAGACAAGTCCCTAAGGATCTTAGTGATTTTGAATCTTTGCTTCTAAACTAAAAACAGCAAAGGCTAATAAAATTAACATGCAACTTACGAAGCCTGTAAGTTTCTTATAATAGCCTCTTATAGGCAATTTCTCACTTTGAGCTGAAACAAATGGACCCCAACACTTTTGTTTCGTAGGATGGGTAGGTGGGGGATCACTGACTTCTATATTTCTGGCCCCGCACTTTAGCAAAAGCAAAGTAGACTCTCTTCTTTAAAATGTTTATCAGTCTTGGTAGAACATAGACAATCTGAGAATTTAAAATTCAAAACATTCCAAAATCTGAAACCTTTGAGCTCCAACATGAATCTACAGTGGAAAATGCCACACCTCACCTCATCTGATGTGTTGCAGACAAATCACAAGGCACTAACAATACCATATAAAATTACCTGCATGCTACAAATATAATGTGTGTATATAAAACAAATGAATTTCATGTTTAGACTTACGTTCTGCATCATTAAACATATGCAAATATTCCAAAATCTGAAATTTGAAACACTTCCAGTCCTAGCATTTCAGATATTGTACAATTGAGACCACCATCTATGTTTCTAATAGGAAACTTATTTCTTCTAAGATTATTAATCTGAGTGACACAGATCACCAATCTCTATCCTACTGAAGAATCACATTTTTTCACTTTTCCTTATGTATACATACAAAAAACCCCACAAAGTTGTCAAAAACCCTTACCTGAAATTCTCTAAAACAAAAGTGGCTGAATCATAAGATGGCACTAATTCACTAAAAAGAAGCAAAAAAAAAAAAATTATTTAGCTTAATATGCAACTTTAAAATTTCATTTAGTTTAAAAACAAAAAGTCCCTCAATAATACCTTTAAAACTTTATTAAACTAGTCCCTATGAGATATTTCCAAATCCTTGTTAAATATAATATTAAATGAATTCCTAAAACTGCCAAGTTTTTAAATTTTACAAAGAGACTAAAAAAAGTATACTCAAGAAAATAGGAAAAAGAAAGAAATTGGTGCTTAGGCTACAAATTTGAATTATAAAACAAATATAAGCAGGCTTTAGAAATGAAAAGAAATAGCAAAGTTAAAAATATCACAATTTATCCAAAGAATTCCTTCAAAACAACTTTGTAGAAATATTAATAGACTTTAAATATACTTTGAGACTACTTACTAGTAAATAAACCTACATAATACATAATCACTTAGGAGATAAATGGGATGGACTAGCATAATAATACTTTCTTGGCAATGCAAATTTACCTAAAACAACTTTAGTTCCATAGTATCTCCTCCAAAGAGAACTTAACTATAACTATAGCAGATGGGATATGAGATAATCCATTTTACTGGTAACTACCCTTAGATCATGTGGATGGCTTGTGGTACTCTCATTAGAACACCTCTAAAGTCATTAAAGCACCATTTATTATAAAAATCTTATCATATACAGTGTTTTAATACACACTATAAATTTGATAAAAAGTTTAACAAAACAACAAACTGAAAGCCATTTCACAATATCTTCAGATACATTTTCTAAAGTCAATTCATCAAAAATTTAACCAAAATAAGAGAGGGACACATCAATAACATTGTCACACTATGATAGTGCCTAAAGAAATTAGTGATTTTCCCTATGAAAATACAGTATTGATAAAAAATAAATTATTCTTTATTCAGCTAAATAGGTCACATCTTTTTCACAGTAAGGAGATGTACTTTGCCCTGCAATTGTTAACTATAAAACTACTATCCAAATTGACTATGTGAAGCACTCATATCCCTGGTCAATTGTTACCTGATTCATATTCTTCACCCCTAGATCTTTAATCCCCTTCATGTAAGTGATTTAGAAGTCAGATATTCGTGGAAGTCAGCCCTAAGGTCTCCCCATTATATGCTTTCTAGCAGAAATAATGCCCTTAGTGCCTAAGAAGTTTTAATGGAACCACAAATCTAATCAGAAGTCTAAAGGAATCTTCCCAATAAAGTCCTCAAATTTGTTCACAAAGTGGTATATTTTGGGCTATAATCTTATGTAATTTACAGTATTGGTCAGTTTGCCTATATTTAGATCATCCTCATAGTATCTAAAGATTTCAACCAATCCCCAGCTGCCTGATGAGCTATGTAGTGTTTCTCCAATCATGCCCTCAACATCCAGTGTAATATCGTTCCTTTGTTGTTATTACCTTAAATCCAGACTATCATTGTCACACACACAACCTCCATTATCCCACTGTGGTGAGGATCAAACCCAGAATCTGACACATAAAAGGCAAGGGCTCTACCACTGAGCCACATCCCCAGCCCTCATCAGCCACTAAGGGTTAAAAGAGTTTATCAGAATATAAACAGCAGAAGATGACCCAGTCAACTGAAAATGATCTAAGAAAAAGTTTACAGGATGAAGATTACAGTTGCCAAAACTCACTAACCAAGATATTACAGTGTAGTCTAGCTCTCACTAGATGAGGAAAAAATGATCACACTCAGAGCACAGAAAATAGATCTGTCAATCCAATATATTGCGATATACTTCTACATATGTACCTTTCAGGAAAAATGCAGACACAAACAGCACTATATCAAATCAGTGCAATGAGAAAGCATAAAACAGGATGCATACACTTCCTCTATTACCCGTCATCACATTTTATGACTGCTTCAGTCATCTCTCACTAAACCCTAACTCATCAATCACAAGGGCTCTTCTACTGCATTTTCTGCTAACACAAGCTTGGAACATGGCTAACATTTAAATAAATATTCACTGAATGAATATTTATAAATATTTGCTGTCAGATCATGAAGAGAAACATTTGCTCAAAAATTTATTTTGCACTCTTTACCTATATACTCAAAGCCATAAACACAGCTAAATGGTCTATTCCACCTTTAACTATTTATTAACAACTCCAAATTGTGATTATTCAGGTTATCTTTAATCTTATTATTACCATTCTCAGTCTACACATAATGCATTGCTATATCTTCTCATAATTTTATACCTTCTCCCACAAACATAGACTATTCTTTATGAATGGATTCATCTCATGATGATGTTAATCTTCATCTTCACAGAATATGGGGAAGTAGCCTCAATTCCATTCTATGCTTTTTATATGATTTCCATATGCTTTCTAGCAGAAATAATGCAATTAGTGCCTAAGAAGCTTTAATGGAACGATAAATCTAATCAGTAATTTGCAAGCCAATGAGTTGTGCATCTTTAGAAATATGACCTCCTCCTAACTTAGTGAATAAAGGATGGAAAAAGAAGACAAGTATCCATTTTATTCCCTTAAGGAAATAGATCAAGCTGCATAAAAATTGGTTCTCCCTCCCAACTTGACTATTCTCCCAGAAACTTATAATCTCTATGGACTCAGAGCTATACTATTCTCTCTTCTCAGTTCTCCTTAGGGACACCTAAACAGTTCTATTTCTCATTATGCCTCAACAATAAATAACCTTTCAAATTCTAGCTAAGATTATTCCCTGTTGTCCCCCGAATATAACAGCTTTTATCATATCCATATTTTGTGTGTATGCATACCCATTCTCATCTTTCCAACAAAATCCTATATATCTTTCAACACCTTTCCCAATTCTTTTCCAGATTATACTTTTCTTAACCATTCCAGTCTTTACCCTGACTTCTTTTCAGAACTGATATAAAATGGTATATAAATGAGTACAAATATTTGATTTTAAAAAACAATTCTTTACTTAATGTGGAATATCTGACTGATATTTTTAGTTCCTCTTTAACACCTACAATAGTGCTAGCACCTTTTCATCTCCATAGTAGCTTCAACACCAAACATTAACTAACAGAACTAAAGACAATCCAGTCTCAATCTCAAAGCTTAAAACATTACTGCTTCGCACTTCTAAACTTTGATTTGTAACTTAACATCAATAAATGCCAGTCTTTTTTATTTGGCCATCTCTTCTTTGCTGATCAAGTTATCAACAGATCACCTCTGTTTCCTGTATATTGCAATAGTAAACTAAGTCTCCAATAAAAATTAGAGTTAAGCTAAAAGCCAAAATTTCCAAAAAGGTGGTGGGCATTACTAGACAGGAAGCCACTTAATTATCACACTGGAAAGCACTATTGCTTGCCTGATAAGCTGTTGAAAGTGGTAACAGGATAGAAATTTACCTGAATCAGCGGTTCTCCAACTATACTATGATATTAATATTGCTTAGGGTGCTCAAGAAGCATTTTCTAAGGGCTGGGGATGTTGCTTAGTGGTACAGCACTTGTTCAGCATGCATGCATTGAGGCCCTGGTTTGATCCCTAGCACCATAGAAAGAAAAAAAAAGAAAGACAGAAAGGAAGGGAGGGAGAGAGGGAGAAAGAAAGGGAGGAAGGGAGGAAAGAAAAGGGAATAGGAAGATAGGGGAAACTAAGAGGAAAAGCAGCAGCAGAATTTTCCCAAACAATCTAAATGTTAAATGTTAAAAGCTATGTTTTCTTCCACTGGTCATAGACTGGAAAACAGTACCTTTGAAACTGAAATGTGACCACACAGTTAAATAGAGGAAGCACTGGGACATTGGTGAATATTCTTTCTTATATATATATATATATATAAATATATAATATAAATATATATTATATATAAATAAATATATATAAAATATATATATATATTTTTTTTTTAGTTGTAGCTGGACACAATATCTTTACTTATTTTTATGTGGTGCTGAGGATCGAACCCAGTGCCTCACATGTGCGAGGCACACGTTCTACCACTGAGCTACAGCCCAAGCCCTGGTGAATATTCTTAAATCACCCAAACCTATTTAATGACAGCAAATACCCAATACTTTTAAAATTTTTCAGTGCTTTGATGTTATTTTATCAGGTATTTCGTTTGTCTGTTGGTGGTACTAGGGACTGAACCCAGGGTAATTACTGCTAAGCTATATCCCCAGCCCTTTTCATATTTTGAGACAGGATCTCACTAAAGTGCTGAAGCTGAACTCAGACTTGTGATCCTCTTGCCTCAGGCTCCTGAATATCTGGGGTTTCAGGTGAATGCCACCATGCCTGGTTTTATCAGGTTTGTTAATCAGAAACAAAGACTTCCCTTGCATATCAGTAAGTTTGCCTTTCTGTTTATAGGACTCTGGGACCCTCACTCATGATCCTTAAAAATCCATCTAGGATAAGGAACAAGTGCATTTACCAGTAATTCCCAGCCAGGGGTGATTTTGCCTTCAGAGAATATTTGGCAATGTCTGGAAACATTTTGTTACAACTGCAAGGTGATAATGTTGGAGTGCTACTGGCAAGAGGGTGCTACATCCTACAACACACAGGAAACTCCCTCCATAACACAAAATATCCAACTCAAAATGTCAAATATGCCAAAGTAGAAAAACCCTGGCTTACACCATATACTCCAGTGCAATGTATGCCTTATGGCCATTAGATAGCATTGTGTTGTAGAGAAAAGGAAAGTGAGTTCAAAAAAAATTTAAATTTTTTTTATAACAAGAGTTGTTTTCTAAATGAACCATAACTCTCCTCAACATGTAAGAAAAACATGATAGTTGTTTCATAAGCCGCCTTTAAAGTATAAGATAAAATGTGTCATACCAAAATAGTAATCTGAAACATTGGCCCTCATTTTATGAATAAGCTAAGATTTAAAAAGAACAAACTCTGTCAATCTGTACCTAAAGTTAATGAACTGAATTGTCACCCCAAATTCCTACATGGAATCCCTAAACCCCCATGTGACTTGGAATTAGGGCCTAAGGAAGTAATTAAGGCTAAATGAGGTAAAAGTGGGGCCCTAATCCAATAAGGCTGTTGTCCACATAAGGAGAATAAACACCAGAGACTGATCTCTCCTTGCGTGAACAGAGAAAAAGTCACATGAAGACAGTGAACGCAAATGCCTACCACTTCAGAAGCTTCACCAGACACTGAATTTTCTGATACTTTTTCTTGACTCCAAAACTGTGAGGAAGTAAATTGTTTTGTTTAAGCCACCCTGAAAGTTTGTCAAGACTTTATAGCCAACTAATAAATACACAGAAAATTTGTTTCAAATGAACTGGGGTATGGTCTAGCACTGACACTTTTCAACAGAATCTCAAGCATTAGTGTTAAGAAAAACAGTGTATTTTCTACATATGATAAAAAAATATGCTTTAAAAAAAGTTTAAAGATGAACACTAGAAACATACACAGGTTGCAATTGCTGCAATAGTTTCCTCCCACTATCTTTGAAGATCCAGGTCATATTGGACATTTTATCCACTTCTCAATTCTGTTTAACAAGATACAAATTAAGTCAAAAGGTAAATAAAAGATTCAAGAAAAAAGTTTTTAATTTACTCTTTTTTGTTTGTTTGTTTCTTTTAGTCTATTGTCTTTTATTTTTTGTATTGGGGACAGAACACAGGGGCACATTATATTGAGCTATATCCCCCGTCCCTTATATATTTTTTTAAAATTCTGACCAAGTGGTTTAGTGCCTCACTAAATTGCTGAGGCTGGCTTCAAATTTGTGACTCTCCTACCTAAGGCTCCCAAGCTGCTGGGATTACTGGTGGGTACCACCTATTGAGTTGAGACCAGATTTACATGCGTAACAGAGATCACATTATAAAAAGCATCTTATAAAGCTATATATACTTAAGAAGATTTATTCTTTGGAAACAAGTGTATATCTTTTGCACACAAACATCAAATGAAAATGAAATCTAAAAACTGTCATACCTGGTAAAGTCTGGTGGAACAGGAGTGGTAACAAAGGATGCCATGGGTTTTCGATGAACTTGCTGAAACATCATTAGGATCTCAGAGCTCTTAGATATTAACTCACTCTTACTACAAGACCGCAACTGTGTGAGGAAAAGAATTATCTAAACCAACAAAATCACTATTCAATGGCACCTCGAAAATTTTAGTAAAGAACTAGAAATTAATCCAGTTATATAGCCCCCCCAAAAAAGAGAGAAAAATAAAAATAAATCAATGTGGGTTTGAGAATTCTCAATCTTCAAAGGATCTAAGTTTTTATTCTAATATAAAGTGGTTGAATCAAGATTTGAATCCATTTTTCACCCCTCATATTTTAGGATAAGCATATATTGAACAACTACAAATATATTTCCACACTGGTATAGTGATGCTATTATTTGTATTAACAAACAAATCCTATGGGTGGAAAGCCTACAAAAAGCAAGCATTTTTTCAATGGCATTTTAGGTAATAGAAATTTTAAGATATAAAACAAAAATACACACACACACACACACACACACACACACCCCTTACTTAACCTATATCAATTCCAGAAATACTACTACATTTCAAAGGTAGGAAGTTAGGAATCTGGGACTGGGGTTGTGGCTCAGTGATACAGCACTTGCCTAGCATGTGGGTTTGATTCTCAGCACTGCATATAAATAAAAATAAAGGTCCCTCAATAACTAAAAAGTATATGTATGTGTGTATGTGTATATATATATATATATATATATATATATATAAAATATTTAAAAAGTGAGAAACCTAACTTTAGTAAAAATAAGCATAGTAGTTAAAAGACCACTAATTTTTGTATTCAACAAAGAGTTTGGAGTTCTAATTCTGCCAATGAGTACTTACATGACTAAGTCTATTTACACATAAAGTTGAAATAATATTTACCACTGCTTCTTTCATTCAGTTTGTTGTAAAGATCACAAAGTTTTATGTGAAAACAGTTTCATAACCTATTAAGGAATGAACTGTCTCTCTCCCAATCACCCAATTTATGTTACAGGCATAACAGCCTCCAGAACTATGAAAAAATAAATTTCAGTTGTTTAAGCCTCCCAGGCAGGCAGTATTATTTTATTATTATTTTAGCTGTATATTATAGTTTGGGTTGTTAGTTTTTTTTGTTGTTGTTGTTGTTTGCAGTGCTGGGATTTGAACCCATGGCCTCACAGCAAGTGTTATACTGCTGAGCTACATCCATACCCCAGAGTTGTATTTCTTTATAAATCCTGTATACCAATTCAGTTTCAGGAATGACAAATAACTTTTCCCAATCTGTAGCTCATCAACCTATTTTTTAAAGATAAGTTTTAATTTTAACATAGCTAAGTCTTTCTCCTTATATTTTGTGCCTATTGTGGCTTAAGAGGTCTTTCCTTTCCCTATATCAGATATTCTCCTCTTAAAATAACAGGAAAAATCAAATTTCACTCTTCAAATTTAGGTCTTTAATCTATCTGGCACTGATTCTTATCAGAGTTAAGATGAAGATCTAATTTTATTTGCCCAATGTATAACTGTCGATATTTGTTGAACATCCTTCTGCATCTTTGTCATATATCTATCTTTTGGTTTTGGGGTTGTTTTGGTTTTGGTACTAAGGTTTGAATCAAGGAGTATTTTACCACTGAACTACATTCCCCAGTCCTTTTTGAGACAGTGTCATGCTAAGTTGAGGCTCTCCTAGAACTTGCAATGCTCCCATCTTAGCCTTCCAAATTACTGGGATCATAGGCATGCCATCATACCCAGTTAGTAAAACAGACTATTAAGCATGCTTATGTTATATGCCATTAAGAAAACCTTTAATTCTGACACATCTCATTTCACAAATAAAAAATGTACATCTGAGAATGAGACTCAGTATTTTTCTTCATTCAGCTGTTTTGTTACCTTATAATTGTCTCTACAAAGATCTTAAATATCTGTCAGATTTATGCACAGATCCTTTAGTAGTATTTCTTGATATTATGAATAAAATCTTTTTCAAATAACTTTTCTAACTAGTTATTCCTGATGTAGGAACACGACTGATTTTTATGTGCAACAAAGCTCACTAAAGAGGGTCTAAGAGTTAATATATTGTCTACATAGATAATCATACTTTTGGCATATGAAGAGTATTATCTTTTCCTTTCCATATATATATATATATATATATATATATATATATATTTACTTTAACCACTGAGCTACATCTATAGCTGTTTTTATATTTTGAAACAGGGTCTCAATAAGTTGATTAGGTCCTGCTAAGTTGCTGAGGCTGACTTCGAACTTGCAATCCTCCTGCCTGGGGCCTCCCAAGCTACTGGGATTACAGGCAGGTGCCAGCTCCTGTCTATATTTATATTGCACTTTTCTCAATTCAATAAATAGGACTTCTGTTAAGAAGTACTGCCAATAGGCAATCCTGGATTACTTTTAAAAAATTTTAACAGATGACATAAAATCACAAAAAAATGAATGTAAAAGTGATATGTCAAGTTTCAATATGTCTATAAATTGTGTTATATTTAAATCAGTTTAAACACATATACCACCTCAAACACTTATCTTTTTGTTTAAGACTTTGAAAATCTCTTCTTTTAAACTTTTTGAAATAAACAGTATAGGAATGCTATAGTCACCCTACTATTCTTTTATCAAACTATAACTTAGGACCCACTGATCAAACTTTACCCAACAGATAATTAAAAATCTGGGAAATACTTTCTATTAATCTGGATTTGATGTATTTTGGAAGAGACTTATCAACAATTTACTTAATACTTATTGGCTTAAATTATATTAAGTCGGGCTGGGGATGTGGCTCAAGCGGTAGCGTGCTCGCCTGGCATGCGTGCGGCCCGGGTTCAATCCTCAGCACCACATACAAAGATGATGTGTCCGCCAAAAACGAAAAAATAAATATTAAAAAAAATTCTCTCTCTCTTAAAAAAAAAAGAATCTCAGTGTTAATGAACACATTCTTAAAAAAAAAAAATTATATTAAGTCACTTTCATTAATTACAAGTTTCTGGAAAATTATCCTCTTCTTGTGGATTCTACTTATATGAAGTAGCTCATAATGTGCAAAGCACATAGAACAGAGCCTGGTATAAAGTAAGTACTTTATATAACTACTTAAAAGATATTTTTATTCTTCAAATTTCTTTTACCTTTGCAATTTTATCCCAGTTTTCCCTCCCACTATACTGTAAGATGATTTATTTTTCTTGGTCAAACCTGATTAAAGTTTCACTTAACTCATTTCTTTCCCAAGATTCAATTATATTGTTCGTCTCAACTACTTTGTGGCATTTTGTGTTAATTTCGTCTATCTTCACCATTTCTTCCCATTTTATGCTTCTATATTCTTATTGCTTTCCTGGATTCTTTAGTTGAGAACAATTCGTTTATTTATAATTTATTAAAATAATTAGTTGGGTGCAGTGGCACAAACCTGTAATCCCGGGGAAGAGGGGTGGGGGTTGGTGCCTGAGGCAGGAGGATCACAAGTTCAAAGTCAGCCTCAACAAAAGCAAGGTGCTGCTAAGCAAACTCAGTGAGACCCTGTCTCTAAATAAAATACAAAACAGGCCTGGGGATGTGGCTCAGTGGTTGAGTGCCCCTGAGTTCAATCCCTGGTACCCAAAAATAAATAAATAAATGTTTTTCGGAATTAATTTTCTTCTACATATCCCTTACATACGGCTGGCATGTTAATAATTCTATATTTTCAACAGTGATTTATCTCATAACAATTGAGTTATATTTGAACATTTTAAAGAATATTTTAGATTTTTAAAGTATTATGCCTATTTTAATTATAATCTAGTTTTAGAAAATGTTTTTTATATTAACTTCTGAAAATTCCTCACATTTCTATGTACCTTACTACATGATCAGTTGGTGAATTTGTTCGATGTGGCTTGAAAAGTATATATATTCTCGGGGATAGAGAAGAGGCTCAATGGAAGAGTGCTTGTCTAGCACATGTGACACCTTGCCTTGGGTTCAATTTCTAGAATCAGCCAAAAAATATACATGTATGTGTATAAATATATATATATATACACGCACGCACACACACAAATACATTTTTCATTTTAGGATTCAGTATTCCATAAGTATATTTTAGATCACACATCTTAATTTTCTTTTTTAAATATTAGTTGAGGGACTGGAGGTGTAGCTGAGTGGTAGAGTGTATGCTTAGTGAGACCTGGGTTCAATCCACAGCACCACCTCCCAGTGAGGTGGGAGGGTGAAGCAGGAGGATTACAAATTCAAAGCCAGCCTCCTCAGCTTATCAATTAATTTAATTAATAAAATTATTTATTTAATTGATCATTAAATTAATTAAATAAAATAAATATTAGTTGGGGCTATCAGTTTATATTTTTAAATCACTATGATAGTGATTTTACCAAAATTTTATATCAGGATCTGCGTTATATATTCTGTTTATAAGAATACAAAATAATAGCCCATGTTAGGCACTGGGTTCAGTCCTCAGCACCACATAAAAATAAACAAAATAAAGGCATGTTGTCGGGCTGGGGATGTGGCTCAAGCGGTAGCGCGCTCGCCTGGCATGCGTGCGGCCCGGGTTCGATCCTCAGCACCACATACAAAGATATTGTGTCCGCCGAAAACTGAAAAATAAATATTAAAAAAATTCTCTCTCTCTCTCAAAAATAAATAAATAAATAAAGGCATGCTGTCCATCTACAACTACAAAAAAAATAAATATATTTAAAAAGAAAAAAACAGGGAAAAAAGATCAAAAACATAAGATGGGCGCTGGGGCTGTAGCTCAGTGGTAGAGCACTTGCCTAGCATGTGTGAGGCACTGGGTTTGATTCTGAGCACAGCATATAAATAAAGGTCCATCGACAACTTAAATAAACATTTTTTTTAATGTGTGTGTGTATAAATTTAAGATGGGACAAATAGAAAACTAATAGCAAGACTAAAACTTCATCATATCGATAAGCATACTAAATGTAAATGTCCTAAACATCCCAATCAAAAATTAAAGATTATCAGCGGGGAGAGGTGGCATATGCCTGCAATCCTAGCAGTTCAGGAGGCTGAGACAGAAGTATTGTTCAAAGCCAGCCTCAGCAAAAGTGAGAGGGATAAGCAACTCAGTGAGACCCTGTCTCTAAATAAAATACAAAATAGGGCTGGGAGTGTGGCTCAGTGGTCCAGTGCCCCTGACTTCAATCCCCAGTACCTTATAATGAGGCATAATAATTCCAGATAGTTATTAATCAAAACCTGATAAAGCTAACAAAGTAGACAAATCAAAAGTTACAGTCTAAGATTTTAATATCTCCTCCCAATATTTAATAATACAAATACAAATTGAATATTCCTTAACCAAAATGCTTGGGTCAAGAAGTATGTCAGAATTTAGATTTTTTTTTTCAGATACTGAAATACCTGCATAAACATAAGGACCTACCTTAGAAATAGGACCCAAGTCTAAATACAAAATTTACCTTTCATAAGCACCTTATTCTCATGGCCTAAAGTAATTTTATAAACTATTCTTAGTGCACACATTTTTGACTGCAATTTGTTACATGAGATTGGGCGTGGAATTTTCCATTTTGTGGCATCATATTTGAATTGAAAAACTATCAGATTTTTGTAACACTTTAGAATTTGGATTTTCAGATTAGGGATGTTCAACCTGTACATAGAAAGTCTGAAAGAATATAGTAGTAATGATCATTAGTCTACTTGACCTCATTACCACCAATAAAACATTCCACCCCAAAATGGCAAATACAGTTTTCAACTGTGCACAGAACATTTTCTAGGATGTACTGTATTTTGAGAATAAAACATGCTAAAATTCAAAGAGTAAGTTAAAAATAGATTTCAGTTATACACAATAAAATTAAATTAGAAATCAACTAAAGAATATTTTCTAAATCACCAAATATCTAGAAACTAAACAAACTTATAAAGAGCCCATGGATCAAAGAAGACTTCATAGGCCTAAAAGAAAATATTTGAATAGAAAGGTCTTAAATCAATAACCTCAGCTTCCATCTTAAAATATTAGGAAAAAAAGGAATTAATTAAACTAAAACTAAGCAGAAGAAATAATTAGATCAAAATAAAAATCCATGTAATAGGAAAAAAAAGAAATTAAAATCAAAACCTAGTTTCTGGAGAACATCAGTAAAACCCCATAAACTTCTAGCCAGAACAATCGGGGAAAAAATAAGAAAGACACAAATTAAGAAACAGGTGACATCTTTAAGAGTCTAAAACTGCTAAAAGGATAACAAGAAATTATTATAAACTTCATGCCAATAAATTCAAATGAAACAGAATAGATCCTTGAAAGTCACATAAACTACCAAAGCTCACTCAAGAGAAAATAGTAAATGTGAATTTACTGCCCTATAACTATTCAAGATATTGAATTTGAAGACAGGCATGGTGATGCATGATAATAACGCCAGCTAACTGGGAGGGTGGGACAAGATATCTTGAGTTTGAAGCCAGTCTTGGCAACTTAGCAAAACCCCATCTCAAAAACAAAACAAAAAGGGTCTGGGGTTGTAGCTCAGTGGAAAAGCGCTTGCCTCGCACATGTGAGGCACTGGGTTCAATCCTCAGCACCACATAAAAATAAATAAAATAAAGGTATTGTGTCCAATTACAACTAAACACTCAAAAGGCACTACTAAGCCTAAATATAAAACCTATGATGATAACAAATTTTCCAAGAGAAAACCTTTGGCCCTGAGCTAAAGATTTCCTAAATATGACAATATGACATCAAGAGCATATTAATTGATAAATTAGACTTCATTAAAATGTAAAATTTCAGGGCTAGGGTTGCAGCTCAGTGGTACAGCGCTTGCCTAGCACGTGTGAGGCACTGGGTTTGATCCTCAGCACCACATAAAAATAAATTAAAGAAAGGTATTTAAAAAGAAATGTAAAATTTCAGAGCAGGAGTTTTATCTCAATGGTAGTGCACTTGCCTACTACATGTGAGGCAATGGCTCAATCCTCAGCCCCACATAAAAACATATAAATAAAATAAAGATATTGTGTCCATTTACAACTAAAAAAAGAAAAAAAAGTACAATTTCAGCTCTTCACAAAACACTTAAGAAATGAAATATAGAGATGAAGAAAATCTTTGCAAAGCATTTATCTGATACGGGGCATATATCTAGTACTTTATGTGAATTATTCTGAAAACAAAATCAAAAAAACAAGACAATAAAATGATGGACAAAAGATCTGAACAGACATCTCAACAAAAAAGATACACAGATAGTAACTTAGTTAAAAAGGGAGCTTATGATCATTAGTCATGAGGCAAATAAACCACAAAATTAAACAAATTAAACCACAATTAGACACTCCCAGGACATCAGTTAAAAAATAAACTATATCATGTGTTGGCAGTATTGTGGAGAAACTGGTACTCTCATATAATATTGTTAGAAATATAAAATAGGGGCTGGGGATGTGGCTCAAGCAGTAGCGCGCTCGCCTGGCATGCCTGCAGCCCGGGTTCGATCCTCAGCACCACATACAAACAAAGATGTTGTGTCTACCGAAAACTAAAAAAGAAATATTAAGAAAAAAAAGAAAAAGAAATATAAAATGGTACAATTCAGAAAACTGTTGGCAATTATTTTTAAAATTAATGATTTATCAACCATTTGATGGAGCCATAAGCATACCCAACAGGGAAAAAAAAAAACACTTTCATGTAAAGACTTGGACATGTATATTTATAGAAGCTTTGTCTGTTATAGCCAAAAACTGGATTTCAGGGTTTACAGTTACGTCAAATGACCATTAGGAATTAAATGGAAAAATAAACATACAATACTACTCAGCACTAAAATAATTATTGATGCACACAGCAAATAATTTTGCTGAGGGCTGTGGCTGTGGCTCAAAGACAGCGCACTTGCCTGGCATGTGTGAGGTACTGGGTTCGATTCTCAGGACCACATATAAATAAATAAAATAAAGGTCTATCAACAACTAAAAAAAAAATTTAAAAATACTAATTTTGTTGAATGAAGTTACACATAAAATGAGTACATAAAGTGTAATTCCATTTACATAACTCAATAATAAGCAAATTTATCAACAACAACAACAAAAAATCGATACTTGATTAGAGAGAGAAACGTGATCAAGGACAGTATAAGCTTCTTTAACAAATGGTGCTGGGAAAACTGGAAATCCATACATAACCAAAGGAAACTAAACCCCTATCTCTCACCCCACATAGAACAACCTTAAGTAGATCAAGGACCTAGGCATTAGATCAGAGACCCTGAAACTAACAGAAGAAATGTAGGCCCAAATCTCCATCATGTCAGCTTAGGAACCAAATTTCTCAACAAGACTCTGAAAGCACACGAAGTAAAATCAAGAATCAATAAATGGGGCAGTACCAAAACTAAAAAACTTCTTCACAGCAAAGGGAACAATCAAGAATGTGAAGAGGGAGCCTAGAGAATGGAAGAAAATCTTTGCCACCTGCACCTCAGAGTACTAATCTCCAGGATATATTAAAAAAAAAAAAAAAAAAAAAAACCCTCAAAAAACCCCCAAACAACCCTTTCAACAAATGGGCACAGGAACTGAACAAGTCACTTCACAGAAGAAGGAATACAATACATGAAAAAAATGTTCAACATCTCTACCAATTAGAGAAATGAAAATTAAGACTACACTGAGATTTCATTTCACTTAGTCAGAATGGCAAGTATCAAGAATACAAGTAACAGTGTTGGTGAGGATGTGGGGGGAAAGGTACACTCCTACATTGCTAGTGAGACTGCAAATTAGTCCAACAACTCTGGAAAGCTGTACGGAGATTCCTCAGAAAAGTTGGAATGAAACCATCATTTGACCCAGTTATCCCACTCCTGGGCCTATACTGAAAGGACTTAAAATCAGCATACTATATGGCTCAGTGGTAGAATGCATGCTTAGCATGTGTGAGGCACTAGGTTTGATCCTCAGTACCACATAAAAATAAATAAATAAAATAAAGGTATTGTGTTCATCTACAACTAATAAAAATACTTAAAAAAAAAAGAAGAAAACAACATACTATAGCAACATGGCCACATCATTGTTCATAGCAGCTCTATTCTCAACAGCTAAGCTACGGAACCAACCCAGGTGCCCTTTAACAGATCAATGAATAAAGAAAATGTGGTACATATACACAACAGAATATTACTCAGCCAAGAAGAATGAAATTCTGGCATTTGCTGGTAAATGGATGGAACCAGAGACAATCATAGTGAAATAAGCCAATCCCAAAAACCAAAGGCCGAATATGCTGACTCACAATGGCAGGAGGGTGGGGGGGGGTGGGGTAGGTTCACCAGACTGGATGGTGGGGAATGAAGGGAAGGGAGGTGGGATGGGAATGGGAAAGACAATAAAATGGATCAGACATAACTTTCCCTCTCTCAAAAAAAAAAAAAAGAACTTGTAATACGAGATATGGAAAGTTAGACACAGTGGAGCATACCTATAATCCCAGAGACTCAGGAGGCTGAAGCAAGAGGATCCAAAGTTCAAAGCCAGCCATCAGCAAGGCCCTAAGCAACTTAGCAAAACCCCAACTCAAAACAAAAAACAGAAAAGGGCTAGGGCATGTGGCTCAGTGGATAAACACCCTTAGGTTCAATCACTGGTACCAAAAAAAGGAAATATGGATTAAAATAGATAAAGACCATTACATTTAATATTTCATCACCTGGTGCTCTACCTCCTGAAGAAGGGATTCTAACAGCTCCGTTTCTTGGGTTAGAGATGTCTTCTGACCTGTTTAAATATAGCAAAACATCAATACTGAACTCATCACTGGTTTGAGAAAGAAATTAACTTCCAAAAGCATACTCAATAAAAACAAATCCATTTCAAGTACAGAAAAATTATTTATTACGGCTACTCTAAAGATTTTCCTAGAATTTAAAGGATTGAAATTAACATTATAGAATTAGAACTAATCTGAAGTACTTTTAGAAGAAATTCAATTTAGGGGTATGAAATTCATCTAACATACAATAAAAGCCTGGGATTCCACCTCCAACATTAAAAAAAAAAGAAGTACAATTACAATATACTTGAAGTAAAAATGTTAATTTCTCTAGATTTTTTTTTATCCTTTTGGTACTGGGGATTGAACCCAGGGCCTCACACATGCTAGGCAAGCACTATACAGCTAAGCTACTATATCCCTAGCTCTTTTTATTGTTTATTGTCTCATAGAGCCTCACCAAGTTGCAAGGCTGTCCCCAAACTTGGGATCCAGACAAGAATCTACTTACACTGCTGAAGCTGACCTCAGCTATTGGATTCTCCTGCCTCAGCCATTGGAATCACTGGTATTACAGGTGTGTACCACCAATCCAGCTTGTTTTATTTATTTTTGGTGCTTTCAGAACATTTTTTATTTATTTATTTTGGTTGTAGATGGACAATACCTTTATTTTATTTATTTATTTTTATGTGGTGCTGAGGATTGAACCCACTGCCTCACACATGCTGGGCAGGTGCTCTACTACTGAGCCACAAACACAGCCCCATAAAGTAGTGTTATTTGATGAAAGGAGACAATACAGACCTTTTATTTTTCATTTTCTGAAGCCAAAATCACAAGTTTTTTATTTGTGGGAATTGAACCTGGGGCATTCTACCACTGAGCAACATCTTTTTTTTTTTTTATTTTTTTTTAGTTGTAGAAGGACACAATACCTTTATTTTGTTTATTTATTTTTTTATGTGGTGCTGAGGATTGAATCCAGTGCCTGACACATATTAGGTGAGTGCTCTACCACTGAGCCACAACGCCAGCCCCCACTGAGCAACATCTTAAGGCTTTTTTATTTTGAGATGGCACCTCGCTTAATTGCCCAGGGTGGCACTGACCTTACACTCTTGCTATCAAGTGTCCAGGAATATAGTCATGTGCCACCATGTCCAATGATTACAAGTTCTTGATTGCAAAAATATGGAAGTTAGATTATATTATCAGAGATAATGTCTACCATCACCATATCCTATAGTCCTAAAGCATTAGCACTTTGGGCAATACTACCATATATAATCAACTTAAAATTTAGTGGTAGAGACAGGTACAGTGGCACATGCCTGTAATCCCAGATACTTAGGAGGCTGGGGCAGGAGGATCCCAAAATCAAGGACAGCCTGGGCAACTTAGTAATAACTGTTTCAAAATAGAAACTTTTGCTAATTCATAAGAAATGCTTCTAGTCCTTCAGACTTTGTGTTTATGAAAAAAAAAATGGTCTGAATGTACTAACAAAAAATGTTTTAAGAAAAAGTGAAAAGGTCAACTTTAAAATATATCCCCAAAGTATATTTACAACTGGGTATTTACTTGACTGAGTATATAGCTCCAAGTTAGAATAATCCCGAGTTGAATCCCCAGTACTCTGGGGGGAAAATAATTAGTGGTAGAAATTGAGATATAAATCAAAGTGTGACGTTCCTCATAATACTAACCAACTACTAGTAAGATTATTGTAGAGCTATTCTAAGCCTAAAAGTATCCTATTTAATTATAAAAACAACCTTGGATATTTCAAATTGCAATAACTTTTCATAATGAAAAATCACTTGAAAACCACAAAAACAGGGGGCAGGTTAAATTTTTGGAAAAGGAAATCATTCCACTAAGTAAACTACACAGTTGCTACCAGGTGAAATCGTACACGCCTGTAATTCCAGCAACCGAAGGGAGGTTGAGGTAGGAAGATTTCAAGTACAAGCTGAACCTCAGCAATGTAGTAAGATCTTGTCTTCAAAAAACAGATCTGTACTAAAGACTTGTTTGATTTAATGAGAGCAACTAAGAACAGAGCAGGGAGGAAGAGCAGGAAGAAAAGATTAACATTAAACAGATAGATGAGGTGGGATGGAAAGGGAGAGAAAAGGGAAATTGCATGGTAATGGAGGGAGACCCTCATTGTTATACAAAATTACATATAAGAGGTTGTGAGGGGAATGGGAAAATAAACAAGGAGAGATACGAATTACAGTGGATGGGGTAGAGAGAGAAGATGGGAGGGGAGGGAGGGGGGATGGTAGAGGATAGGAAAGGTAGCAGAATGCAACAGTCACTAGTATGGCAATATGTAAAAACGTGGGTGTGTAACTGATGTGATTCTGCAATCTGTATTTGGGGTAAAATTGGGAGTTCATAACCAACTTGAATCTAATGTATGAAATATGATATGTCAAGAGCTTTATAATGTTTTTAACAACCAATAAAAAAAAAATTTAAAAAAAAAAAAAAAGTTAATTCAATTAAACAAAGGAAGCAATGAGGCAAACTCATTCAACAAAAGCAAGGGCAAATCATGTATACTTAGCTGCAATTTAAAATCACATTATCACTGAAGAAAGCTTCAGTTTTAAAAGTGCTAGTACATACTAACATCCCAGCACTTTATATGGCTTAATAAAATTAAGAAAGTCTCAAACATCATTTTAAAGTCTGAAAATATAAGATCATTATACATACAATTAACTTTGACTAAGGGCCTAACAAAAATTATGATTTTCATTTACACTTCTTTTATCTAAAGTAGTACCATTAAAAAAAAAAAATACTAGATGTCTACAGGTTTCTTCTAATTGCTCCACTGTGCGGGTAAGCTGTACTATTCAATCTAAAGTTATGATTCTTTAAGATCTGCCGTTGGGTCTTGAAAATCACTAAGATCAGTATAGATTTATAAGACTAAATATTTTTGTAATGCAAAGACAATTTGTGAAATAATACATGAATATCCAAACTCAAGGATATCTGCATCTTAATAAAAGATAGCAAATAAAAAAATTCTTTGTTCATACCTTACTAAAGTATATGTATTTCATGTTACACTATGATGAAAAATGCAAAGCTGATTTTGCATCAGTAAAATGTGCTCAACCCGTAGCGCACTCGCCTGGCATGCATGAGGCCCGGGTTCAATCCTCAGTACCACATACAAACAAAGATGCTGTGTCTGCCGAAAACTAAAAAATATTAAAAAAAATTCTCTCTCTCTCTCTCTCTTTAAAAAAAAAAATTATGTTCAATCCTAAGCTCCATAATCAATTTAGGAGGAGGGAATATTTGAAAAACCAAAAAGTTGAGCAATAAATATAATTAAATATGAATTAGACGTAAAATGAGACTAGAATTAAAAACCAAGATTAAGGGGAGGGGTTGTGGCTCGGTGGTAGAGCACTTACCTAGTATGCATGAGGCACTGAGTTTCACCCCTGGCACCACATAAAAATAAAATACATAAAAATAAAGGTACTGCGTTCATCTACAACTAAAAATAAATAAATACTTAAAAAAAAAAAAAAAAAAGATTAAATCTCTAATAAAAAGCTGAGAGGACTATGCTGATAGTTACAAATGTCAGTTCTTCATCTTCAATGAAGATAGTTGATAAAGGAAATTTTTATTGGATTTAGAAAAGAGGAGGAAAAAAACAAAAGCTAACAATGAGGTCTCTGGCTAGGCTATTAAAACTCTTACCCAAATATCTATGAAAACTTTTCTCTCCACTGCTTTCTAAATACAAGTTGGACATATGGGCAGAATCTAACATGGAACTATCTAAAATCTCAAGAGTCCCTCCTAGACTGTACCCACTCACCAACCTTATTTTTCGAAGATTGAACCTCCAGGAGGCTCAAAGTACCATGTACTCTAGCAGCATAGAAAAACACTCCCCAAAACAAAGAAAAAAACACCTAACAAAAACCCACACTCACCCATCAATGTTATAAGCTTATTTTTCAGCTGAGTGTCTAATCGTGCAATCATCATCTCCACTGCATTCCTAATTTCCCGAACACGCTCATCTTTTGCATTTCTTACAGCTTCTACATTTCTTTCCTAGAAAAAAAAACAGGTAAAATAATTTTAATTGGGGAACTTTAAAAATAGAAGCAAAGAGACCTCAGTGTAATCACTGAAATTAGTCCGTTGACTAGGGCTAGGGTGTAGCTCAGTGGTAGAAAACTGAGTGTGAGGCACTGGGTTCCATCCTCAGTACCACATTTAAAATAAATAATAAAATAAAAAATAAAGGTTAAATTCTTTAAAAAAAAAAATTGACTACCTCTTTAAAACTTACAAAACATATAATACCACTCTTACATTGCTAGTATAACATAGGTAACTCATTGCTTTAAAAAATTCTGTATCTTCAACTAAATCAATTAGAAAGATTCTTAAAAATAAATCATAATAAAACATATGATAATTTAACAGAAATATCAATAAAAAGACTTGTAATTACAAAAAAAATGGTTTAGGTAACATATACACAAGTCATACGAGAAGCTCCTATCAAATGCCTCATAGGATAAACTTTTTCAAAAATAAAAAAGGTAAAAGTTCACAGCCTGAAATACCCTAAAACAAATGAAAACAATTTTTAAATACTCTAGTTCATAAAAGTTATTTTGGTTTTGTTTTCAGAACTACATACGAAAAGAAAAGGCTTATTTCCAAGATTGTAGAGTAACATATGTTTCAAATATTTCAAAATGGCATATCACAGAAAATAAAAATCAACCTTTCTTGTATTTGCTAATATTTTGTAAATATAAGGATCAAGAGTCTCAAACAAAATAGTCTCCTAATGTTAACAAGGGAATACCAAAAGGTGATGAAATGAAGGCCAAATAGAAACCATACAACTTGCTCATTTTTCAAAATTACAATGCAGCTTACATGCAATTCAATAATACTATTTTCTGTATAAAGAATATTACAAATGATGATTTGGATCTCAATTTCTGAGGGGTAAAACAAAGCAAATATCTGTTCTTAAGTTAGAAATGGTACACAAAGATTTACAACTGTCATTCTGTCAATTTAAACAGAATATATCCAAAGTATATTTTCCACTTCACTATTGAAGATCATCAAATTATTTCCAAAAAATAAAAAAAAAATTACTTTATAAATGATACATATATTACCCAAACTGTTTGACCCATACAGTATCTTAAGAGTAGTATTCAATATTACTCTTTCAACTATATGGATCCTAATTAAGGAAAACAGAAAAAAGAGTTTATTCATTGGTAGCAGAAATCCTTCCAAAAGCTAGAGATCCAAAGTGAATAACATAATAATTCTACTAAAAGACAATACTGATACTATTTGGAAGTCCATTATTAATCTGTAACATATAAGCTTCTTTAACTCACTGTCTCTAATTCTGCATAAAAGATAATTCTCTGGCTCAACTATTTCCTCTATGACCAGGAATTTGTATCCAAATTCCTCCACTAGTTTGAAGTTGATGAGCCTATTAATTTTCAAATCTTCATTTCAACATCTAATTGATTTGTATTTATATACACATGCATTATTATATACTGTATATACACATTATTACATTCGTACATTATGTTCTGTATTAGCATAGAATATAAAAATAATAATAAGCCGGGTGCCCATGGCACATGCCTATAATAACCAATTCCAGGAGGTTGAGATAGGAGGATCACAATTTTCAGGCCAGTCTGGGCAACTTTGCGAGACCCTCAAAATTAAAAATAAAAAGGGGTGGGGTTTAGCTCAATTGTAGAGCAACTCTGGGTTCAATACCAGTACCATCAAAAAAAAAAAAAAAGAAAGAAAGAAAGAAAAAAATCTTATGGGAGTAGTCTTACCACTTCTTGAACTAAGCTGATTAGTTCCATGAGGCGTCGACGAAGTTTAGCTACCTCTTCGTTCACTTTAGTGACATGCTGCTCATAAATTTCTGCCAAAGGCTTAAAAGTATGTCCACCATGCTATTTAAATTAACAAGAGTAGTTTTAGAACATTTTCACATCTTATCTGCATTTATAATCCTTTTTAACACTCCATAGACATTAATAAACTGGTATATATTTTCAAATGAATTTCATCTTTTTTAGTTACATTTATTTTGTTAAAGTAGGACAGTGCTAACATAAAGTCACCTGGCCCATGTAGGAACTCCTCAAGATTGTAAACAATGGACTTCAGAAAAATTGTTCACATTTAGAAATCTTGACTCATCAGAAGGAACCAAAATACTGGGCTAGTGATGGAACTCAGATAGAGCACTTGCATATAATGTGTGCAAGTCTGAACCCCAGCACCATGGAAAGAAAGAAAAAAAAAAAAATTCTTAACTATAGTCTAAACCATTGACTGCAACCTTATTAACCACTTTTTTTCTTGGGCAACAACATGTCTTCTTCCATGTCCTCAAAACTTCTTCCCAGCAGGCCTTTGCTAAAGTTACTCCCTCTTATTCAAAATAATTCTCCTTCATTTTTCCTCCATCTTAGCAGCTATTAATTCCACTAATCCTTGCAGCTAAGCCCATAGTTACAGGATCAGCACCCATAGTTATGTATTCTCATCAACTCTATTATTACCAAAATGTATTACACAGATTTAAATATAGAACTGTTTGATATATCTTCATAATCACCAAATCCCCAGTCTCTAGCACAAGTGACTGAATAAAAAAGATCTTGAAAAACCCAGTGTAGATAATTAACAAAAGCAATGAACCCATTTCTTGTGCTACAAAAGTTTACTTTTGAAATATAAGTCTGATAAAAGTTAGCATAACATTCAATTTAAAGAATTCAGTTAAATTCAGTTTGAAGAACATTTTGGGGGCATTAAAAACCCCAAAATAATTTTGTATCTGATTTTAGTAATTTAATCCATCACTGGTAATTAGAACCTCCTATTTCTATGATAAGAACACTTCCTATAATAAACTCTTAACTAGAATTGTCTAATTTAGCCAAACCGACCAGTATGGTCTCTGAGAGAAAAGAGATGTGGATTTTTAAATGCTCACTTAAAGAAAGTATGGGAAAGAAAATGTCCACTGTTCCTTACAAAACCCATGTATTTAAGTATTAAATTTTGGGAATTTATTTTTTCTAATCAGCACATTAGCATTCATATTCAAACAGAAAGCTCACTGAAATGAATGCTACTCAACCAATTCAGCCAGCCATTCTTTCCGTAAAATATACTGACACAAAAAGAATGATCAATTCTCATGGTTAACAGATCATTCTATGTATCTACCCCACTTCCATTCCCACTGTCATTTATTTTCCCAAGAATCTTTTGTGTGGGGTTGGGGTGACCTCAGTGGTAGAATGTGCATATGAGGCTTTGCTTTAAAGGTCAGGTGCAGTGTGAGTTATGCCTATAGTCCCAGCTACTTGGGAAGCTGAGGCAGGAGGATTGCCTGAGCTTGAAAGTTCAATGCCAGCCTGGGAAACATAGAGCCCATTAAAAAAAAAAAAAAAAAAAATTGCTCTTAAACAAGATGATGGAAAAAAATTAAAAATGGAGTAAAATTATAAAATCTAGATATATGCATTCAGATTGTCTCATGAGTATCTAAGTTTTTGCTCCATTTTAAAGAAACAAAAATTGTAAACTATATCCAGTATACCAGATTACCTGGCCTTTAATGAAAGGTGATCCTACAACAAAAGAGTTAGAAATAATGACAGGGCTAAGAGGAGTAACTCACTGTTGAAATCACTTGTCTAGGATATACAAGAACCATATTTGGACCCCAGCAAGGGGGAGAAGGAAGAATGGTTTAACATGAACATGCATTTTATGGACAGAATAAGATATTCAAATAAGAGGTACATATCCTACGTCAAATATCTCCACCTAAAGAGGTACTTCTCAGGAAGATCACAAGTTCAAAGCTAGCCTCAGCAAAAGGGAGGCGTTAAGCAACTCAGTGAGACCCTGTCTCTAAATAAAATACAAAATAGGGCTGGGGAAATCTTCAATATATATTCAATCTTCAATGTATATTCAATCTTCAATGGGGATATGACTCAGTGATCCAGTGCCCGAGTTCAATCCCCCATACCAAAAAAGGTCCAATGCCCAAGTTCACTCCCCCATACCAAAAAAGGTCCAATGCCCGAGTTCAATTCCCCATACCAAAAAAAAGAGGTACTTCTGGAATAACAGAAGATACAATACCTTTAATAAGGCGTTTATAAATTAGATGCATTTTAATTTTCATTCCGTAGAATAAATGATACTTTTTTCCTAACTAAATCCAACAAATATTTCAATGCTTTCCAATCTCTAAAGATAAAGAATATACTAAACTTGTTCTGCTTACCATTCCTCCCCAAAGTGCACACTGATGACAGATACACTTCTTACAAGTCCAGCAAAACACGCTAAGTTTTTCATGGTGATTTTCACATCTATACATTATGGAAAAAAGTTCGAATTAAAATTAAAATATGATTACTTCAACAAAATCCTAAGCTTGGGCAAATATAAATCAATTTTAAACAATTACATAAACAAAAACATAAAATGTATTCTAGGGCTTCAGTGAATTAAACTAAAGAATTATATGTGTAGAAAATTTTTATTAATGTTTTCATTAATTTAGATTACAAACGTATATACTGAAGATTTCTTTCTAAATAAAGCAAAAATTCAGCTCCATTTCCTAACATCACTACAGGTGATAAGTGCTACCCTACATTACATTTTGATCTACACATACATAAACACATAGGCTTGCACGTTTTCTACATGTGGTCAATGATAATCAAGACATCATTAACTGCACATTTAATACCAGATCCTCATGGAAAATAAACACCAAATTTTACTTTTTTTTATTAAACCAGCTATCCACAAGCAAAATAATTAAGTTATATTTGGTTAAAGAAGGAACTGTCCCCCAAAATTCATATGTTGAAGCCTTAACTTCCAATGTAACCATATTTAGAGATAGGACCCTTACAAAAGAAGTAACTAAGGTGACAACATGAGGTCATAAAGAGGAGATCCAATCCAATAGGACTAATGTCCTTATAAGAAGAGGAAGAGACACCAACACTGCACACATACACAACAAAAAACTATGCAATAACAGAAGCAGCAGCAATCCTTTACAAGTCAAAGAAAGAGGCCTCACCAGAAATCAAACCCGCCAGCACTTTGGATTTCTAGACTGCAGAACTGTGAGAAAATAAATTTCTATTGTTTAAGCCACCCAGTCAGTGATACTGTTATGACAGCCCTACTAGAGTAATAACAGACTCTTATATCAGATTTTAAAAAAAAAGAAAAGAAGAAAAAAGAAAAGACTATAAAAAGGGATCAGAAACTTAAATATAAAACCAAAACTATAAAACTCTCAGAGTAAAACACAAAGTGGAAAAGTTTCATGAAACTGGATTTGGCAATGACTTCTTGGATATCACACCAAAAACTCAAGTAACAAAGGTAAAACTTCTGAGCATCAAAAGTCACAAACTGGGCACAGTGGTGCACATCTGTAACCCAGCAATATGGAAGGCTGAGGCAGGAGGATCACAAGTTTGAGGCCAGTTTGAACACCTGCCTCAAAATAAAATAACAATGGCTAAAGATGTAACTCAGTGCTTGCTTGGCAAATACAAGGTCATTCAATACAAATTCATTCAATTCCCAGCACACACAAAAAAATTTTTTTAAATGTCACTTACAAAGTGACCTACAAATGTCACTACAGGTTGTCACCTACAAAATAGAAAAAAATCTGATAAGGGTTCAATTACCAGAATAAATAACAGTAACCCCACAAATAAACAGATTTAAAAATAAAGAACATGAATATGTATTTCTCCAAAGAAAATATACAAATGGCCAACAAGCATATGAAAAGATGCTCATCGCTACTAATCAATAGGGAAATGCAAATCAAAACCTTCCATCCATTAGGATGATGATATCAAAAAACTAATAACAAAAATTCCTTCAAGCAATGGCCAAGAGGTGGAGAAACTAAAACCCTTATTGCACTACTGGCAGGACTGTAAAATGGTGTGGTTGCCATAGAAATAGTACAGAGGTCTCTCAAAAAGTAAAATAAAAAAAAAATTGGGATGTAGCTCAACAGTGGAACACTTGTCTAACATACTTAAGCCCTAAACTTGATCCATAGCATCACCACCAAAAAGAAAATATAATTACTAGATGAACATGGTGGCACATGACTATAATCAGTGACTTGAGAGGAAAAAGCAGGAGAACTGCCACCCTCAGCAATTTAGCAAGGACCTCAGCAACTTCCTTGTCTCAAGAACAAAAAAAAAAAAAAAAAAAAGGCTGGGGCTACAGTGGTAAAGCATCCTGTGGTTCAATCCCCAGTATCAAAAAAAGAAAAAATAGAATTACTACATGACTTAGTAATTTCAATTCTGAGTATATACCAAAAACATATGAAAGCAGAGTCTTGAAAACATGAACACCAAATTCATAGAAGCATTATTCATAATATCCAAGATTTTACAAATTTATAATAGCAAATAAGAAAAGAAGCAGCATATTAGATTCTATCTGAAGCTTACATAAAGGTTTTTGTGGGGTTTAGTTTTTTAAATAACAGCCATCCTAAAGGATAAAAATTTGAGTTGCATTTCCTTACTGATTAGTAATGATGAGCTTTTGCAATGTGGGCCATTTATCAGAACAATTCTTTTTTTTTTTTTTTGGTGATGGGGGGCTGACGGGGTAGGTGGAGGTGGGGTGAGGGGGGTGGGTACCAGGGATTGAACTCAGGGGCACTTAACCACTGAGCCACATTCCCAGCCCTATTTTGTATTTTAGTTAGACATAAGGTCTCACTGAGTTGCTTAGCGCCTCCTGGTTGCTGAGGCTAGCTTTGAACTCAATCCTCCTGTCTCAGTCTCTAGGGCCACTGGGTAGAACAATTCTTAATTAGTAGTCTGTACATACTTGCAGCAAACCAAGGGGGCCAGGAGGCATCAAGTACCAAAAAAGAGATTGGCAGATTAGTAAATTGTAGCAATTCCAATCCTTTTAATTTTTATTTTTATGTATTTATTGGTTCCAAGGATTGAATTCAAAGGGTACTTTACCACTGAGCCACATTCCCAGCCCTTTTTATTTTTTGAGACACTGTCTCATTAAACTGCTTAGGGCCTTGCTAAATTGTTGAGGCTGACTTTGAACTTGTGATCCTCCTGCCTTAGCCTCCCAAGTCTCTGAGATTACAGGCATGTGCTACTGTGCACACCTCCATTCCTTTTATGGAGGATCCAGTAAGAGAGGTCCAAGAAAAGGTAAAGGGTGTTTCCAAACAGTGACACCTGAAATCCCAGAATACCCATATGTTTACTTATGAAATTTGTTATAAAGAAAATTAAAGATTAAATCATTAGTTTTAGTGTGACATCTTTAATACTAGAAATAACAGAAAGCCTCAAGAGTCCAGTTTAAACATGCATGGTGGCATACATCCCAGTTACTTGGGAGGCTGAGGCTGGGGAATTACAAGTTGGAGGCCAGGCTGGGCAACTCAATAAGATTGCTCAAAAAAAAAAGTTCCAGCTTAACTAGTAGAGTAATAGTAGAAACACCAGGTTTTATTTCTGATTATGAATTATCATTAACATTTTAAGCCTCTTCCATTTCTACAGTTCTGGCTTATCATAATGAAGGAACACATAAGATTTTTTTTTATAATGACCCTTGATGTTTCAACTTCTTGCTTTAACATGTTGTGCATCTATAGAAAGAGACATGTCTTTATTTTTAATATGGAATGCTTCATGAATTTGCATATCATCCTGTGCTAATCTTCTCTGTATCATTTCAATTTCAAGTGTACATGCTGCAGACGCAAGCACTTTGTTTTTAAACATTCAACATTACTGGAATCTCTGCTAATTTAAGTTATTATTAATTGCCTTCCAATTAACTATATAGTTTCTTAATCTATAAAACAGATTACTGCTATATTACTAGGTCTTTCTTCTCATTTTCTGTTCCTCATATCCCTGAAAATATGATCAAAATAGTTAATCATGTACCAAAAGACCATTCTTGTCCCTCAAAGTTTCTGCTCCCACGGCAGTGTCCAACAACTTATCACTATATTAAGGTTCTGTTCTGTTCCATTAAATAGTTAAACAGAAATCATGTATCATTTGCATTTGTATCCCCATAATCTAGTACCTACATACGTAAGTGTATACATAGCATGAAATAAATGGTTTAAAAAAAACAACAAAAGGGGTTGGGGTTGTGACTCAGCGGTACAGCGCTCGTCTAGCACGTGCAAGGTGCAGGGTTCGATCCTCAGCACCACATAAAAAATAAATAAATAAAATAAAGGCATTGTGTCCATTTACAAATAAAAAAAATTTAAAAAATAAAACATAATAAGCATGAATCATTACTCAGCTGGGCATGGTGGTACATGCATATAATCCCAACTACTTGCAAAGCTGAACTAGAAGGATGGCAAGTTTGAAGCCAGCATGGGTAAATTAGCAAGACCCTATCACAAAATAAGAGCCAGAGAACTGTGGTAGAGTGCTTGCCCAGTATGCACAAGGCTCTAGGTTCAATATCCAGTACCAAAAACAAAGAAAGAATGAATCGTTTTAAATACCTTCAGAAAAATGAAAGCATTAGAAAATTAAGAAATGCTGGGGGCTGGGGATGTGGCTCAAGCGGTAGCATGCCCACCTGGCATGCGTGTGGCCCAGGTTCGATCCTCAGCACCACGTACAAACAAAGATGTTGTGTCTGCCGAAAAAAACTAAAATAAATAAATATTTAAAAAAAAAAAAGAAAATTAAGAAATGCTAAATTTCTCAATTATAAATGATTAACAGTGAAATATTAATATAATTGTATCATTAGGGTTCAGTTTAGTGGCAGAGTGTGTGCTTCTTGACACACAAAGCCCCCAAGTTCAATCCCCAGCAACACACACAAACAAACAAACAAACAAAAAAAAAAAGTAAAAACCACGTCATTAAAATAGTACATGGAGAGGCTGGGGTTATGGCTCAGCAGTAGAGCGCTCGCCTCACGTGTGCGAGGCCCTGGATTCGATCCTCAGCACCACATAAAAATAAATAAATAAAATAAAGATATTGTGTCCATCTACAACTAAAAAATAAAAATTTAAAAAAATAGTACATGGCAAAATCTATTAGATACTGAACAAGAAAACTGAGAATATACTTGTCTTTTTCATTTTCTTCATGTTTGGTGAGACTGCAGAGCTGAAGAGTATCAAGCTGTTGTGTAACTTCTTCGGCCCAACGACAATTTACTAGTTCTCGAAGCTGGAGAGGAGCACTGCAGAGAAAATCCATACACATATTCTGAGAAAAATGAGATTATTTTCTGAAATAAACACATTCCTCAAAACAGAGCTCACAATCACACTCATACCACAATACTATTAAAGACAATGAAAAAATGCTTTCAACTTATATTCACATTAATACAACATATATTAAAAACAAAAAATACTGATAATTCAGATTATGAACTGAATTTTCAACTCCTTAGTCTAAAGTTGTACAGTCCAAAATGACAGCCACAGGGAATACTATTTGATGGTAGAGCTTAATGGTACAATGCATGTGACAGCATGTGCGAGACCCTGGATTTGATCTGCACCACCACCGATATAAAACAAAAAATGATAGCCACTAGTCACATGTGACTATCTTACTTAAATTTTTAAAGAATAAAATGGCACGGGCTGGGGTTGTGGCTCAATGGTAGAGCACTCGCCTAGCACTCATGAGGCACTGGTTCAATCCTCAGCACCACATAAAAATAAAGGTTATCGTGTCCACCTACAACTAAAAAAAAAAAAAAAAATTAAAAACAAGAATAAAATTTCATTACACAGACAAACAAGACACATTTCAAGTGCTCAAGAGCCACATGAAGCTACCATATTGAATAGTGTAAATAGAGAACATTTCCATCATCACAGGACGTTTCATTTAATAGTGCTGGTTTTCTCACAAACTCATGTGAGAAAAGTAAATAATCCTGGAGGAAACAAGGGCAAAAGATGGCACTCTGCCACCATTATTTGAAATAACCAGAAGTTGAAACAAATTAAATGTTTCTCAATATGGGCATAAATAAATAAAACTACATAGTTACAGAGGGAAATATTATTCAAACATTTTTGTGTCTTTTGGTGAGGGGTACCAGAGATTGAACCCAGAGGCACTTAACCACTGAGTTAAGTCATATCTGCAGCCTTTTTATTTTTTTATTTTGAGACAGGGTCTTGCTAAGTTGCTCAGGGCCTCACTAAGTTGCTGAGGAAGGCCTCAAATTTGTGATCCTCCTGCCTCAGCCTCTCAAGTTGCTGGGATTACAGGTATGTGCCACTGTGTTTACTCAAGCTTTTTTAAAAAAATGACACACACATACATACAATCAAGGAAAGATATCTACCATTTTTATTAACAGTATTGTATCTGTGTAGTGTAACAAAAAGCATAAGGATATGTTATCAGTATATACAAAAAAAAGTGTGTAGAAAAACAGATACCATACTAGGTATGGTGGTACACATTTACAATCCCAGCTACTCAAGAGGCCTAGCCTCTACAATTTAGGGACAGCCTGTCTCAAAATAAAAACTACCTGGGGCGCACCTATAATCCCAGCAGCTCAACAGGCTGAGACAGGAGGATCACAAGTTCAAAGCCCAGCCCCAAGAACTTACCGAGTCCCTAAGCAACTTAGCAGAACCTGTCTCTAATAAATACAAAAAAGGGCTGGGATGTGGCCAAGTACACCTGAAATCCTCAGTGCCACCCCCCCTTCACCCTGCCACCACAAAAATAACTAGAAATGTAGTCCAATGGTAGAGTGCCACTGGGTTCAATCCCTAACACTACAAAGAAGAAAAAGAATAGATACTACACATAACAATTTCTTCTGAAAATATTTTGTGAAAACATAGGATTTAAAATAGTACAACCAGAAGACTTTCCCCCACCCCGTATGGGGTTGAACCCAGGGGTGGGCTATTTTTTAGTTACATCCCCAGTCCTTTTTTTTCCCCCATTTTTGTGGAGAGGGGGTCCCAGATGGAGACAGGATCTCACCGAATTGCTGAGGCTGGCCTCAAATTTGTCATCCTCCTGACTTAGCCTCTCAAGTTGCTAGGATTACACATATGTGCCATGATACCCCATAGAACCTAAAGCCTTTTCATATTAATATTTATCGTGAATATTTTTAAACCAAAAATATGTAAACTTTTATTTAAATTATAAATAGCTAAGAAGTCACATGATAATTTTCTATGAGAGGCAGGGGTACAACATGCCAAGTAATGTAATACATACTATATAATCTTAAGTCAGGGAAATTAGTGTTTCATTTCTTTTTAGACATAATACTTATTTTCTCTTCAAACATATTAATGAGAAGTACAGTAAATTGCAAAGAAAATTTTGCCTTTATGAATCCTGAGGCACACTTTAACCCTGTAATCTTACTCTTTTTTAGGATTCACAAATGATTGTAGCAAAGTACTTACCGACAATGAGGACACTGAGCTCTCTGCTCTGTCAGCCAGCGCTAAAGAGGTAGAAGAATTAGATTTTGATTGTAAAAACACCATTAATTTATATATATATTCAGTATTTATAAATCAAATTTAATGAGTTTGTCTCATGATTTTCCCCTTCATTTTATTTACAACACTTTATTATGATTATTTGTTGTTCTCCTTACACTGCTACATTATAATCTTATTAAAGGTTCAAATTATGATAGGGAATAACCTCACCATATTCTTTAATATGGTCAAAACATTGGGCTGGAGTTGTAGCTCAGTAGTAGAGTGCTTGCCTGGCATGTGTGAGGCACCACATGTAAATAAATAAAATAAAGGTCCATTGACAAGTAAAAAAAAGAACTAAAAACAGGCTGATTGCTGCAATACATGCCACTCTTGGCATCATATTTTTGTATCTGTTTATAATCCCAGCAGAATATCCTTTGCTTATGGTCCATAAATCCTTCCTGCCAGCCAGGTGTGGTGGCACACTACTGTATTCCCATCTACTCTGGTGGCTGAGGCAGGAGGATCACAAGTTCAAGGCCAGCCAAGACAACTTAGCGGATCCTGACCTCAAAATTTTTAAAAAGTGAAAAAGAGCTGGGAGGTAGCTCAATAATAAATAGAGTGCTCTTGGGTTCAATCCCCAAACAACTACTGCCATACATTTCACATGCATATACAAACTGAGCCGAGTGTGGTGGCACATGTAATCCCAGAGGCTTGGGAGGTGGAGGTAGGAGCATCAAGAGTTCAAAGCCAGCCTCAGCAACTCAGCAAGGAGGCCCTATGCAACTCAGTCAGACTCCTGTCTCTAAATAAAATAAAAAATAGGGCTGAGGATGTGGCTTAGTGGTAAAGAGCCTCTGGGTTCAATCCCCAGTCCAAAAGAAACACCAACACATGTACATCCCAGGAGAGTAAGCTTTTCCTTCTCTGAATATTAGTGGCATTTTTACCTTCTATTCATGACCCTATCACAAAATAAATATGGCAATTTTATTATTTTGAGAAAAAAATAATGAAATTCAGAGATAGAAAGTAGAACAGTAGTTACCAAGGAATTGGAGAGAGGAATAATGAGAAGTAATTGTTTAGTGGGTATAATATTTGAATTTGGGATGATGAAAAAAGTAGTGGAGATCGACAGTGGTGACAGCTGCATAATATAATGTACTTAATACCACAGAACTGTACACTTAGAAATAATTAAGCACCCCTTTAATCCAAGTGGCTCAGGAGGCTGAGGCAGGAGAATTCCAAGTTCAAGGCCAGCCTCAGCACTTAGTGAGGCTCTAAGCAACTTAGCAAGACCCTGTCTCAAAATAAAAAATAAAAAGGGCTGGGGATGTGGCTCAGTAGTTAAGCGTCCCTGGATTCAATCCCCAGTACCAAAAAAAATAAAAGTTAAAATGGAGAGTTTTACATTATTTAAATCTTACCACAATTTTTAAAAAGTCAAGCAAAGAATTACCGTATGACCCAGATATTCCACTACTAGGTACATAATCAAAAGAAATGAAAACAGGGACACAGATACTTATACACCTATGACTATTCAATAGCCAAAAGGTGAAAACAACCCAAGAGTCAATCAACCAACAAAAACAAATACATGAATTGCAGTATACATATGCAATGGAAGATTATTCAGCCATAAAAAAGAATGACATTGACACATGCTGCCTGAATGAACCTTGGACACATGCTAAATAAAACAAAACTCAAATACAGTATGATTTCACTCACATGAAATATTTAGATAAGTAAATTCAGAGAGACAGATTAGAGGTCACCATGGACTGGGGGAAGGGAGAAATGGAGAATTATTGCTTAATAGGTAAAGACTTTGAGGCAATGAAAGTTTTAGAAATGATGATATGGTTGTACAACATTGCAAATATAATTAATGACACAAGTGAACAATATGGATAAAATGGCAAATTTTGGTATATTTATTGCCACAAAGAGGAGTATAAAGTGTTTGTACAGACACTGGAAAGATCATCACTCAAGAGAAATACTAACTAAAACCACAATGAGATACTGTTATACACACTAGAACAGCTAAAACTCAAAAAAAAGTGAACATACCAAGTACTAGCATTAATTTGGAGGAAAAAGAACTCTCATACATTCCTGGTTTAAAATGTAAAATGATTCAACTACAGTTTGGCAATTTAGTTAAAAAGTTAAACACACATCTACTAATATGATCTAGCCATTCTATAACTATTTATCCAAGCAAAAATAAAGCTTCAGTTCTTCAAAGACTTGTACACAAATATTCATAGGAGCTTTTCATGTAATAGCAAAAAACAATACCACATGTCCATCAACAGGTGGATAGCAAATCATGGCATATGCATGCAGTGAAACACTATTCAGCAATAAAAAGGACTACTACTGATAAAACGTAGATAAAGCTCAAAATAATTTTTTTATTTCACTTCTGTCTTTTTTTATTTTTATTTATTTATTGATTGATTGATTGTGGTGCTGGGAATTAAACCCAGGGCCTTATGCATGCAAGGCAAACACTCTAGCAACTGAGCTATCTCCCCAGCCCCTCAAAATAATTTTACCAAGTGAAAATAGTCAAACACATAACAGTAACAGTACACTATATTGTATTATTTCATTTGTATAAAATTCCAAAAAAAACTTATCTATAGAGCATAAACCAAGTTGGTGGTTTCCTGGTAACTACAAGAGGGAAGGCACAAGAAAATTTGGGGGAATAATAGGTATATTCAATAACCCGAATACAGTGATAGTTTTACAAGTATATACTTATATCAAAACGTATTCAACTGAAAGAAAACATCAAAATGTATATTTTAAACAATTCTACCTAATAAAAATGACTAGCAAAATAAAAACAAAATGAAGTCAATAATTATAAGCAATACTACCAATGCTAAAAATCAAGGGGGTCAAAAAAAGTTGGATGAGAAAGATGGTATCAAAAAAAAAAAAAAAGGGAGACGATACAAATAGAAAAAGATGAAAAAAAACAGGTGTAGCTGGATGAGTAAGAGAGACCTTGCCTGAAAATACATCCAATGTTCCCACCTTTTAATGTGGAAACCAACCCATGGGTTGAGCACTGGCATGGAGATGAGTACAGTCCTGGTCTGTCACCAAACTACTGGCTGATTTTAGACACATCTATTCCTAAATCTGGACCTTGTACATAAAACACATGCCTAGAAATTCAGAAGGCTGAGGGAGGAGGATGGAAGCCAGCCTCAGTAATTTAGCAAGACCTGCTCAAAATAAAATAAAAAAGGCTATGGTGTGGCTCAGTGGTAGAAGGCCTCTGGGTTCAATTCCCAGTATGGGGCAGGGGTAGGAGGGAGCATGGACCTTTGTTTTATTCAGTGGCACAAATATCTGTACCATCAGTCAAATTTCCATGATCAATAAACAAAGATGGAATGGGGGAAAAGGAAACACTGTTGGTTACAATTTGGTGAAGACTTGCTCCAGTCATTAAATCAAATTCCTCCAGCATTGTTAATTCTTCTCTAATGATTCAGTGGTAGCAAGATACAAATTAAGCAAAAACACTGACTACCAACATCCCCCTTCAACAGTGCCTTATTTTTTTCTTATATTACATTTGTCCTAAAAGGTTTTTTTGGTACTGGGGATTGAACTCGGGGGCACTCAACCACTGAGTCACATCCCCAGCCCTATTTTGTATTTTATTTAGAGACAGGGGTCTCACTGAGTTGCCTAGAGCCTCACTTTTGCTGAGGCTGGCTTTGAACTCTCAATATTCCTGCCTTGGCCTCCTGAGCCACTGGGATTATAGGTATGCACCACTGCAAGTGGCCTCTCCTGAAAGTTTTTTAATGTTTGCTTTTTCTCTTCCCACTCTCTCCCATCAGGTTTTCATCCTCACTATTCCACTAAGTCTTCACCAGGTCACCAATAACCTATCCATTTTGAAATCCAATGACTGATTCCCAAGTCAGAACCATAAAACACAACTAAAGAGATTAGGCTCTTGCTTGGTCTCTTTTGCTCACCTCCTCCTGACCTCTAAATGGTTAGAATGCCCCAGAGTTCAGACCTAAATTCTGTTCCCACAGGAGATAATTTGAGTGTTCCCATCTAGTTTCTCCATTTTAAATACAATCTAAATGCTGATTATATTGGTCTCTCTAACCTCCCCTTACTCAAGACTTACTTTTGCCAGGCATGGTGGTGCACACCTATAATCCCAGCACCTTGGGAGGTGGACACAGGAGGATCACAAATTTGAGACAGCCAATTTCAGAATAAAAAATAAAAAAAGAATTGAGATGTAACTCAGTGGTAGAGCATCCCTGGGTTCAATCCCCAGTACTGAGGGAGGGGGGAAAACAAGTCAAAGCTGAAGGAATAGATCTAGGACCCATATACAGTGGATAACAAAAACCTGCAAAAATTAATCATTTCCCAAAGTAGACACATTTTTCCAGAAACCTCAGAATAGAGAAAGCCAGCATCAATATATAAGAAATGAATGTACATTCCTGTAATTCCAGCAACTTGGGAGGCTAAGGCAAGTTTGAAGCAAATCTCAGCAACTTAGCAGACCCTATCTCAAAATTAAAATTAAAATGGCTAGGGGTGTATCTCAGAGTAGAGCAACACTGGGTTCAAATCCCAGTACCCAAAAAAAAGGCACTTAAGAGACAGGAGGAATGTAACAAAGAAAAAAAGATTCAAGGATGTATAAACTAATAATCAGAGATTATAAGCATACAAGACCTTCATTAAAAGGAACTGAGTCCAGATTTACACTCTACCAATTAATGAGCTATGGTGATGGAGGTATATCACTTAACCTCTCAGGCTACAGTTCCACTATTTATAAAACAAATGCTATGTGTATTGGTTGATGTTTTAACAACCAGAAGGATATAATACCTTACAAGTGGATGATGCTTTATAATCTCTGAATTTCTTTTAGCTTTATCCATTTAATGCCTAACTACCCTGTGAGGCAGATTGTGTTATCTGAATCCTATAGCTGAGGAAACAAGGCTAATAGATTTAATTCTCTCCTTTTATCAGTGTGAGAACATCATATGTAACCTAGCTCTACTAGAAGCACATGGTGTAGAGGCAAAGGACAGACTCTAAAGTCTTATTGGGTTCAAACCTAGGTCCAACATTTGCTGTATGTGTGACTGGAAGAAAATTATTGAAGTGGTACAAATATTATTCTTGACAAAGGGATATTTATCTTTTTTAGGAAAGAATAAGGAAACAAATTTTCAGGTGAAGAGCACATTAGAAGGCTTTGATTTTCTCAGTAAAGGAATATCTCAAGAGTAATGTGAGCAAGACATTTTTCAACTGTGCTCTGCAAATGTCTTCCTGGATCCCCACAATCAAAATAAGTTCTTCTGTTTTATATCTTGAGCTTTCCCACAATTTTAAGGGATTCCCTTGTATTCAAGTGATAGTTACCCCCGCCCCGCCCCACCCCACCCCACCCCGCCCCGCCCTGGTACTATGCTACCTTCTTATTTTGAGACAGGTTCTCATTAAATTGTGGTGGTAGCCTTGAACTTGTGATCCTCATGCCTCAGCCTCCAGAGTCACTGGAATTATAGGTGTGCACCACTGCACTTAGCTTGTATTCAATTTTAAAACCACTAGATTATATCCATCTCTATGGTCTCTTGTAAGATTATAATGTGATTCTCTTAGATTTAAGCTCTTGCAAAAAAGGCACTTTGTCATTTATCTTAGTATTCCTCAACCCCAAACATAATGCAGGTAAACAGTTTACAAGTATTTGTTAAATGTATAGAGAAGTTAATAATTTAAATATATTAAAATTACAGTGAACTTTATTTCCAGAAGCACTATTTATCTCCATACAAATTGGCGGTATATTAAAGAATCTTCATTTAAAAGACATTTTTTAAAAGGACTCAAAATGTAAAATAAGAAAAAAGACATGGAAATGGTTGATCCTTACAGAAGATCATACATAAACTGAACGCATTTAAAAAGAAATACAACTTACCCTAATACAGCTGAAACAACAAAGCTTGGAGCAATGAGGACACAGGCGAGCATCCCGCAATTTTTCCATACAAATGAAGCATCGGAAAACCTCAGCAATGCTCTTAAAATAATAAAAAAGACATAAAATCCCAAGATAAGACTACTGAATCAAAAGTTTAAAACATGCTAAAAATAATTCACTGAACATTTACATTTATTCTGAGCTAACACCTTAGTTTTAACTATATTCCCAATCAGAAATTAGCTAGTCAAGGCTCAGGGTGCCTCAGAATACCTCCTGGAAATTGGGGGTCGGGGAATTGTGTTTTTTTTTTTTTTAAGCTTGACAATGAATCTGTTCTAAGGAAAATGTATGAAATGCAAAGATTATCTACAAATGTTTTCAACAAAGCATTAACAATAATGGCAAGAATCTAGATATAGCCCCAGTGTCCAAATATTAAGTAAATTATAGTAATTATAGGACAGAGTCACTAAAAACATTTCTTGATTGATGGACAAGGTGGTCCACCCAGCTTCTTGGGAGGCTGAGACACAAGAATCAAAAGTTCAAGGCCAGGCTGGACAATTTAGCAAGACCCTCTCAAAAAAGGGATAAGGAGTATAGCTCAGTGGTAGAGTCCCCGGAGGTTTAACCCCCAGTACCACAAAATAAATTTTAAAAAAAAATACAGAGTAAGGGAGAATTTAGTATGTGGCTCAGGGGTACAGCACTTGCCTAGCATGTGCTAGACCCTAGTTTAAATCCCTAGTACTGCAAAAAGAAAAACAAGTGTGTTTGATTTAATGATACAGAAAAAATGCTAATGATCTATCATGCTAAAAAAAAAAAAAAAAAAAGCAGTCTGTGTGGCTAAATGTACAATATTGTTTATTTTTTCTGCAGTTTCCCAAAAGAGAAATTGGTTTTATAATTAAGAAGACAAATACTGCCAAGCACAGTGGTGCAGGTCTGTAATCCCAGCGACTCATGAGGCTGGAGGAGGAGGAGGATTGCAAGTTCAAGGCCAGTCTTGGCAATTTAGTGAAACCCTAAGCAGCTTGGAGAGATCCTGTCTCAAAAAAAAAAAAAAAATGTATAAGGGCTGGGGATGTAGCTTAGTGATAAAATGCCCCTTGGTTCAATCTCCAGTGCCAAAAAAAAAAAGGAAAACATTTTAGAAAAACATGAATCCCATTGGCAGTGTATTTTGATCCAGAAATAAACTAATTCATAATCCAGAAATATGATTTTCTGTCCTGACACTGTGACCAACTAACTATTTAAGACTGAGAATCTACCCCCTACTGAAAATTACAGTGGCAACTCTTTGGGGCCTTAGAAAAAAACAACTTGTAAATTGAATGCTATTATCTTTGCAAACCTCAGTTGAATCAATTTAGGAAGCAACTGACAAAACAAGAAAACGCATAAAATGGCTTTTTTTGTTTGTTTGTTTGACTGACATTTAATTTTATTCCATTTCGGAAGAACTGAACTCTCCTAAAACAAGGAAATTTTACAAAACTTTTATAATACTTTCACTTGGGGAATTAAGGAGAAAATTACTCATGAGTTTAACCATAAACGCAGGAATAGAACTTGTAAGATGCAGACTTTTAGCTCACTGGGGGTGGTCAAAAAGATCACTAGAAGAACTAGTTTCAAGTGGAGGGGTCCAAAATACAGTTACCCTTATCAAGAAGCAAGGATTTCTTATTTCAGTATTTGAAAGGTTCGAAATTAGGCAATCATTATGTAATTATGCCCATGGTAATTGTGCCCATGAGGACTTATGAAAATATCCCAACCATGTGAAATCACAACTTACAAGAATCAGATATGAAAGTCTGTTCTAGATGCTACGGTCAAATAAGACAGTACGATATATCTCAATCTAGGAAAGGCAGAAGCCTGCGAAATCTAACACAGGGAGGGAAAAATGATTATCCATTCGGAGCGAGATGTGGATGCGCTCTCAAGTACAAGTAGTAGTGGCGAGTAGCAAGGCACGTCTATCTGATGAATTTGCAGTTTTGTTCTGCACAGGTTGTATTTTGCAAATAACTCGGTGGCGATAAGTACAGGTGCCGAGATATCCTGAAAACACCAGAATACGCAGCACCTGACTGCGGAACAGTCTTGAGTAAGAGAAACCCAAAGGGTTACAGAACGAGCACCGGGCCAGCGCTCCACGCAGCGGCAACCACCGCAAGGGCTAGGGGGACGCCTACCAGAAGGATGTCGAGGGAATGGCGCCCCGAATAAAATACGCTCACAAAGTGGCGGGGGAGACTAACCACCATCCTCCACAACCCCCCCTCACCTCCACACTCTGTTCATCCATTGCCTCCGGCTCTCGGCGGGGCCCCCGGCGACCCGCGGAGTCCGTGGTTTGCCCTGTTAGGCGCTGACCCGAGGTCGCCAGGTCAAATCACCAAGAACAGCCTGGGCCCGCGTCAGGGGGCTCCGACAACTACCCAACATGCGCGCCCCATCGCTTCAGGTTCTGTACGGGCTACCCCCATTTCGCCATTTTTATCCGCGAGCCCGCCTTGGGGCACAGAGGTAGAGCGAGCGGTGGCCAGAGCTCCTTCCTCCCGCCTCACCCGCCAGCGAGGGACAGCAAGAGCGCCTCGGCCCACGTGACGCGGGCGCGAGCGTATCTGAACTGCCACTGGACCCCGGAGGGCGCTGGTCACAGGCGAAGAAGGCGCCGCAGCGAATTCGCAAACACCAACGGTAACCAGGGCAGCTAGAGCGCGGCAGCCAGGGCAGACGCCATACGCATGCGTCCAGAACGGGAGAGGAGGAGAAGCGGGCGCGTAGTTCCCGCGGTGCGGAGGCGTACACGAGACTTGACTAGTAGCTGCCGCAGGGTTGCATGCCTTGGGCCGCAAGCTGGCGCACGTCGCCGTAACTCATAGCTTCGCCTGGCTCCGCCCGGCTTCAGAGGGGCGGTGCCGCACTAGCCTCAAAAGTTAGCGCGCCAAAAACTAGAGCTACCTGGGGTGATTGTGGAAAACGCTGACTTCA
This sequence comes from Marmota flaviventris, assembly GCF_047511675.1. Taxonomy (NCBI): domain Eukaryota; kingdom Metazoa; phylum Chordata; class Mammalia; order Rodentia; family Sciuridae; genus Marmota; species Marmota flaviventris. The sequence goes on along the minus strand of NC_092514.1, from coordinate 44,073,837 downwards.
AAGCCATACCCCAAGGTATTCTGACTCCTACTAGATTGTTGGGTGGGTAAGGAAATCGGCATTTTCAGGAACCACTCGCGGTGACCCGCTGCAGATGGTCTGTGGTCAACACCTTTAGAAATCCTCGAATGGAGAATTCCTGGTTAGTAGTTCTTTCTCTGAGAGGAAGCGATTCAAAGACTACCTTTCCGCCTAGCCCAGTGGAATTGGCAAAGCTCCAGTTTGTGAATACTGGAGTGGTGTTTCTCATTTCGCTGGTTGGAGGACAGACCACGAATAAAGACACCTGACCAAACACCCCAGGCTTCCTTTCTTGCCAATTGAGTTGAGCTGTCGCCCTGTAACTACTGAAAAGGATCTCAGCTGTATTCACCTTTCCTATACGTGGGATCTACTTTCTACATTTTCCTGCCAGAAGAGACACGTGTATTGCAGAAATTTGTGAGTCAATGTACATACATAAAATTCCTACTTTGAACCTCATTTTTCCTTTCCGGTTTATTGCACACAGCTATTTATTAGTACCACAATTTAGAGTATGCATGTAGGGAATTAATAACCTTGAATATGGGTTAGGGTTGTGGTTCAGTGGTGGAGTGCTTGCCTACCATGTGAGGCACTGGGTTCGATCCTCAGCACCACATTAAAAAAAATAAAAATAAAGTTATTGTCCACAAAATAAGTGGACAAATTAAAAAAAAAACCTAGAATACCACACGTTCAGATTTAAAGGAGTAGAGAACAACAAGGTTTTAAATGGCATGATCCACAGACAAGATATGATTAATCTGGGAATGAAAATGCTTTCACTAAAAAGAAAGTGATGGTTGCACAATGCTATACTAAAAGGTCCACTTTTCATTTTTTAATTGTTATGTGAATTCTACTTCAATTTTAAAATTTTTTTGAGCACCAAGGGGTGGTATCCCAGGCCTGTAATCCTAATAGCTCGGAGGCACAGACAGGTGGATCACAAGTTTGAGGCTAGCTTCAGCAATTTAGCAAGGCCTTAGGCTACTTAGTGAGACCCTGTCTCAAAAAAAAAAAAAAAGGTATGGGGATATAGCTCATTGGTAAAGCATCCCTGAGTTAAATCCCCCCAGTGTATGTATGTATGTGTGTGTGTGTGTGTGTGTGTGTGTTGTATATATATATTAAAACATTGTGACAGTACAGTACTTGGGATTCCAAGATTAATGAGAAGTGGTTATTGCTCCTAAAGGACAGTACAGCAGACAAATAAGACAAACTACAATACATGATAAACACTAAAATAAGTTATTATATACTTGCCCAAGAAATTAAAAAATGTTTAAGGATTTATTGCACTAGTTCAAAATAATGAAAATTTAGAAAAACCTGGAAAATTAGGGCCCTTAGGTTATAAGCATGAAGTCTGATTCTAACTAAATTGAGCAAAGAAAAAAATTAGTAGTCAGAATGCTTTAAAGTTCATCTGCCAAGCACTGGGGTTGGGGAGCCTGTTACCTGTTCTGTCAGAGTCCCTAAAGGCTGGCTGTGCTCCCCTCTCCACAACATAAATCCCCTAACTGCTATTGTATAACTTGTTACATAGCTTAAATGTCTCTCAACAAGGAAGTAATCAAAATCATGGTACATCCATTTAACAGTTGTTAAAAAGAATGGTAGATGTGTGATATGTGACATGACAAAAACATTTACAATGAAAAAGAAATTAGCCAAGTGTGTTGGTTTACACATTTGGGAGACTGAGGCAGTAGGATCACAAGTTTAAGGTCTGCCCCAGTAATTTAGTGAGGCCCTGAGCAACTTAGACCATGTCTCAAAATAAAAAGTTAAAAGGACTTGGGGATGTAGCTCAGTGGTAAAGAACCCCTGGGTTCAATCCCCAGTATTCTGCCTGGCTCCATGGAGGTGGGGGGGAAAAAAACTAAAAATAGCTGCAGTACAATGTATGTTTATCAACCTGTTTTGTAAAACAAAAATAATTTTGTAAAAATCTAAATACATGTAGAAATGGTTGAAGAAATTGTACATTATTTTTGGAGAACAGGCATTTTTATACTTTTAATATGTTAAACATTTATTACTTATAACATATATAAAAACACTATAGCCACATAGGAGAAAAGTATAATCTAGATGACAAATGATATCTAAATTAGCATAGTAAGAATGAAGATAAAGGGCTGGGGTTGTGGCTCATTGGTAGAGCACTTGCCTAGCACGCGCGAGGACCTGGGTTCGATCCTCAGCACCACATAAAAATAAATAAACAGGGCTGGGGTTGTGGCTCAGTGGTAGTGCGCTTGCCTAGCATTTGTGAGGCACTGAGTTCGATTCTCAGCACAACATACAAATACTTAAAATAAAGATCCATCAACAACTTTAAAAATATTTAAAATAAATACATAAACAAAGTAAAGGTATTGTGTACAACTAAAAAATAAATTAAAAAAAAGAATGAAGATAAAGTGGAAGTTGGATATTATTAACAATTCAGAAAAAGAACTGTAGGTTTTATTGACTAAGAAGATAATCTTAGTTGTACAGATTTCAATTTCAGCTAACAGAAGAGTGGTCATTAACAAAATAATATGCATTCTGAACATCTTCAATTTGAATCTTCAGGGAGAGAATTTATTGGCAGTATGAATATAGAGCAAGCAGAAGTTATATTTAGGAGTCACCCATAGAGGCTTGAGGCTTGGGAAACAAAAAAATATATTGAAGCAGGGCATACTGGCAGACACCAGTAATCTCAGCTACTTGGGAAGCTAAAGCAGGAGGACCACAAATTTGAGACCTGCCCAGGAAAGTAAGGGAGACACTGTCTACAAAAAAAAAAAAAAAAAAAAAGCTGGGGATGTAGTTCAGTGGTAGAATGATTGTCTAAGCATGCCTGAGGTCCTAGATTCAATCCCTAGTATAGTATTAAAACCAAAGGTTAAAATATATATATGAGAGAGAGAGAGAGAGAAATGCAGCAAGAACAATTTTAAGGAGACTGAGGGTTCCACTGCGCGACCAGCACGCTGTCTTCATACAAGTGGTTAGAAGCAGTAGAAGTTAACTAGTGAGATCAAAATAAACACACAAACTCAATTTACCTTTTTTCTTTGACCAGGTCTGAGACAGCTCTCCCCTCTGGCTCCTGCCTAGAGCCACCCTGTGGGGCAGCAAGGTTTACACAGACTAGCAGGAGAGAGAGAGAGAGCAAGCCAGGGAGTGGCCTTTTATTGGGGAACAAGAAATTCAGGGGAAAATTCCTTCCAATGAAGGTCAAGGGAGACGGCATTCCAAGGTCAGTGTCAGTCACACCCCAACACGGATGGGCTCTGGCACGTAGAGAGGGTGGGGATTAGTTCCAACACAGTTTAGCCAGACCACCTCACACCCAATCAGGGAAGTGCCCAATCACGTGCGAGAATGGCTTCCCACAGAGGGTCAAAACTACCATTTAGAAAACAACTATAAAGGAAATCATAGAAGAAAAGCAGCATAATCTAGTTTTTTTCCTGGACTGTAAGCAAAACCACTTCAATACTAAAAAGAATTCGTTATGACCTCTTTATGATACTACCATTTCTTGAACACCACGGATTAACATCAGAACTCAGAGTCATTCCATGACAAGATGAGATAACATTAATTGCCTGAATTCTGAAGAAAATTAATACCTGATACTAAGGTATAACTTTTCTCTGTAATTAAAAAGATTAAAATATTAAAAATAGACCAGACAATTTTAATGCAGCTATTCTCCCAACCTGTTTGTCAGCTGTTTTAAATTGTCAATTGGAAAATGCTGACAATGAATTTTAAAATCATATAAAAGTATAATTCTATAACCTGCAGATACCTTCCATGCATTTTTGCATTTTTCCCAGCATTTTCAATGCCTAGCTTTTATTATACACACACACACACACACACACACAATTTATTTAAGGCTTACTAAATACAGTACCAAAACTTATGGTTAAAATTTTTTTTTTTAATATTTATTTTTTAGTTTTCAGCAGATACAACATCTTTATTTGTATGTGGTGCTGAGGATCGAACCCGGGCTGCACACATGCCAGGCGAGCACGCTACTGCTTGAGCCACATCCCCAGCCCCTGGTTAAATTTTTCAATATCTTATTATCCTTCCAACTAGTCTCACACTGAAAAATTAATTGATTTGGTCAGGGTCACAGCTAGAATTTAAAAATCTAGTACAGTAGTCATCCTCCCTGCCAAGGTGGACGCCTCAAATTACAGATAATACCAAATTCTATATATACTATTTTTTCCTATGTCCTGATGCATTGCATCACCGCTTTGATAGTTAATTTTAGGCAACCTGACTGGATTAAGGAATACATATAGACTAAGGGTGTTTTCATAAGAGATTAGCATGTGAGTCTGGGTGAACAAAGTGAAGATCTTCCTTCATTGTAGATGAGCACCATCCTACTGGCTGGAGGCCAAGATAGACAAATACAGAAAGTGAATTAGTCCCTGTACCCAAGAACTGGGATAGACTCTTCTCCTGCCTTGGATATCACAATGCTAAGCTTTTCGACCTCTGGAGTTCAGAACTTATCCCAGCAACTCTCTACCTCTAGGTTCCCAGACTTTTAGCCTTTTAGGAATTAAACCAGCTTCTCTGTTTTTTAGATAGCCTAATATAAAACTTCTCAGACACCACACATCATGAGTCAATTATCCTAAGAAATCTCCTCTGTACATCTATATGCATATCCTGTTGGTTCTCTCTCTTTGGAGAACCCTAATACAAATGTGTGATCAGAATGTTCAATCTGATAACCCAGATGGCTATTGAATGACTAAGATAGGTAGTTTATACAACGTGAATACACACAACAAAGGGATGCAGATGGCACAAGATTTATCACATGAGCCAGAATAATGTGAAACTTAAAACTTACAAATTTTTTATATCCAGAATTTGACAGTTATTATTTTTGGACTGCAGTTGACCACAGTTAACTAAAACCATGGAAAACAAAACTGTAGCTAAAAGGGTTAACTACTGTACTTATATCTCAGGTGTGACTCCAAAGCCCAATCTTTTTTTTCCTTTACTTTTATTTATTTATTTATATGTGATGCTGAGGATCAAACCCAGTGCCTCACACATGCTAAGCAAGTGTTCAGCAACTGAGATACAGCCCCAGCCCCCAAAGCCCAATATTAACTATAAAACTGCAGTACCTGTTTCTCTTCTCCCCAATTTGGCATAGCTTCAGCATTTCCATAATAATTTCTTGACTATTCAATAATCTTATTATATAGATATACCATGATTTATTTTCCTATTCACCTACTACTAGCCAGATATACATATGTATTTATTAAGGATAAACCCAGAGCCTCACACATGGTAAGTATATGCACTACCACTGGGCTATACCTTCTATCCCACAATTTTTTTTTTTTTTTGGGGGGGGGGGTCCCAGGGATTGAACTCAGGGGCACTTGACCACTGAGTCATATCCCAGCCATGTTTTTTTTATTTTTATTTTTATTTAGAGACAGGATCTCACTGAGTTGTTTAGTGCCTCATTTTTTGCTGAGGCTGGCTTTGAACTCGCGTTCCTCCTGCCTCAGTCTCCAAGCCGCTGGGATTATAGATGTGCGCCAGCGCTCCCAGCCACAATTTTTTTTTTTTAATCTGTCCCTATTTTGGTTTTTTGTTTGTTTGTTTTTCTGGTTCTGGGGATCAAACCCAGGTCTTCCCACATGCTAGACAAGCACTCTACCACTGCTTTCTCAGTCCTGTCCCTACTTTGGACAATTACTTGTTGCCAATAGTTGTTTGAAAATAAGTAGGGAATTTGGCTTACACATATAAAACTGGCAAATATCAGATACATCTACAATTTTTTTTTTTTACTGAAACAGGGTCTTGCTATGTTGCCCAGGCTATCCTTGAACTCGAAATCCTCCTGCCTCAGTCTCTGGTTAGCTGGGAATATAGGCATGCACAACTACACCTGGCTTTCTTTCATACAAAATGAACAATTTCAGGGTTAGGGATGTAGTTCAGGTTAGGGATATAGGATGTATGAGATCCTGGGTTCAATCTTCACTGCTGCAAAAACAAGTAAGAAACATAAGATGAAGGAAAAGAAAGGGATTGTTGAAATACCACAGGAATAGTCTAACATAGCATTTGCAGAAAAGCTCATGTTGTTCAACATTAGCAGACAGAATAGGAAAAAAAAAAAAAAAGTGAGGCTTTCACAGAAAAGCCAACTTATTACATTAATTAGGTTTAATGAGATTATACATCATATATTAATGGTCTCATCAATAATGATTCCAATCTATACAAAACATTTCAAAAAATGGAAGTTTTTGGGCTGGGGTTGTGGCTCAGTGGTAGAGCACTAGCCTCGCACATGTGAGGTACTGGGTTCAATCCTCAGCACCACATAAAAATAAATAAAGATATTGTGTCCATCTACAACTAAAATTTTTTTTAAATGTAAGTTTTATATAAATATATATATATATATATATATATATATATATATATATATATATATAAACAATATGTTGCTTATTCTTTAATTTCTAAATCATACTCATTCACACACTGACTGCCTGAAATATACATAAACATTATTTTATGACAAGGTAGAATATCTACATTATCTCAACTATACAAAAAAAAAAAACGGTCCAAAATAGTGTTAAGGGACTTCCTTGAGTTAAAAATGCAAAACTAAGTATATTGGGCTGGAGATATAGCTCGGTTGGTAGAGTGCCTGCCTCACATGCCCAAAGCCCTGGGTTCAAACCCCAGCATCAACAAAAAATAAAAAAAGAAAACTGAATATATTTATAAATATATATTTAAATCCCTGCATTTCCATTCCACTTTTCTTTTTGGGGGAAGCATGGGGGCTAAATTTTATGTAGATAATATCTGGCTCTTATATTTCCACTCATATTAAAGACATATAAACTCCTCTCCTTTACCAGTCCCCCACCTCCAATTATCAAGTGTTAACAAGACATCTTCCTAAATTTCTCTGGAATGGATCTCTTCCTTAGTTTCCTTTTGCAAGTCCATTTCTTCATGAGTCTATTATGTGAGATTTTAATTGCTCTGTCACAGTTTTCTCTTCTTCAGTCAGTGGTGACAGCTAGAAAACAAATGACAAAATTTTTATTTCAAAAATCTTCAAAGACTGTTAAACTCTGCTTCATCATATCAAAAAATTTTATAGCAACAAAAGTTTATTTATTTTTTAAATATTTATTTAATTGTAGTTGGCCACAATACCTTTATTTATTTATTTTTATGTGGTGCTAAAATCATATAAGGCCTCGCACATACTAGGCGAGTACTCTACTGCTGAACCACAACCCCAGCCCCTCCACAAAAGTTTATACTATGCATGTAATCACCAATTTTAGGAAGACAGGGGAAAAAAATAAATATTTCATTATCTACATACAAGTTATTATGATGTTTGAGATTCCAGAGAAATTGCAATACAAAGAAAGATGACCAAGAAATCAAACAATTTTAGAACTAAAGAAAACCAAATAAATCATGTTTGTATGTCACATTCTAAAAGTATTTTGAAAAGGAGATGTGAATAAAAATAGTCTCAAAATTTTCTCAGAGAAATAAGAGGCATGGGCTAAACTTGGAAGAATAATTAAAATGTATTTAACTGCAAATAATAAACATTTCAAAATAGATAAACTATAAAATATATTATCATTGCAAAATAAGTTCTGAAGAAAGAAAGACTTCAAAGCTGACTTAATTTGGTAACTGAACCATATTGAGGAAGTCCTCAAGATTTTCTCCAATGAAGAAACTTCCTAATTACCTACTTCCAAACTTGCCCTCCTCACATCATTGGGATATAAGCCCATTCCTGAACCAATGTGAATAAAAGGAAAATCCACTCCCCTTTCCAATCAAATATGTCCCTAGATCTAAGGATAGGAACAACTTCAACACAGTCATGCATCTCTGAGGGAAGACATGAATCCCAAGAAAATCTATACTCTGATATATTGGAAGGAAATAGATAACAGCCAGCCAACACTATCTACCAAAAGCAGGAAGAAGCAAGAGCAAAAGCTAGAAGAAGGAAAACAAAGGAAGTTATATAGAATTTTCACAAAGCACCAAACAGTCTGCATGAAACAAAGGGTTATATGGGGAAATAATAGGAGATACAACTTGAATCACTCAAATAGTTACAAATCTGCTTCATTATATAGGTCATCTCTAGAGAGACTGCTAAATCTGGAGCACCCAAGACCTACAGAATCAGAATCTCTAGGGCACTGCTGTCCAATAAAACTTTCCATGATGCTGAAAATATTCTATATCTGTACTGTCCAATTGAGAGGTGAGTAACTTGAATTTTCAATTTTATGTAATTGATTACATTTATACAGCCACATAATGGCTCTTGGTCAGCCTAGATGTCCAATAGAAGCTACACATATAGCTGGTGTGACTGACGAACTCCAAAATAATCACATGGATAAAATCATATGCCTTACTGCAACCCAAACAGTTACAGATTCACTGAGAACTAACAAGTCTTTCCAGAATATCATTTACTACCATTGATAGGAAATTCTGTCTCAGCACTAAAAATATAAACTTTAAAAAGAATTCTGGACCAAATTTACTGGGTTATTAACCTGTGAAAATTACTCTGGCTACTAGCCCATAATTGAAATATAATTTAGTACAGAGCTAGCAGATGAATACAGCGCAGGCAGCCCCACTTTGTTCACATACCCACTGCATAGACTATTTTCTGCCATTCCCAGATACAGTATAATACACCATGTTAAGTAGCCATTACCAATTAGCACCTGAGATAACAATTTATAGGAAATCCTTCATCCATATAATTTAGTTCTACACTTTGATTTCTTCTATAAATAGCCTACATTTTCTTTCTAAACTCCCAATTTTCTTTGCTAATAAAGGAACATGATGCCAAATCCTTCAATTGTCTTAGTCCCTAGGTTAGCAGCTCATATCCTTTTTTCTATTCTAAGGTATCTGAAGACTACATCAGTGATAGAGACTCCCAATTACAAAGATTCCTATACTAAATGAGATGGGGATGGGGAATGGAATGAGAAAATGAAAAGGGAAATGGAAGTTTGGTCCACCCATGCCTGACAACTCAATTGAAAGAAAGCAGAATTAAAAGAAAAAAAAAAAAGGGCTGGGACTTTTCAGTGCCAGAGCACTTGTCTAGCATGGTTTTGATACCTAGTAGACAGAGAAAAAAAAAAAAAAACAGTCACTGATATTAATGTTTTCTGTCTTCTAAGTCTTATTACTTTTTAAAAGAACCAGCAGAGTGGGTACATCCAATAAACTATGGAGTAAGTTCTCTCTTTCATATGGTTAAGTAAGTTAACCATGTCACATTCATGTCTTATTTTAAAATACAAGGACATAAGAGCAATTACACTTCATACCTCAGGGTATCAAGAAAATCTCACCAGATACAATGGCACATGCCTATAATCCCAGAGGTTTGGGAGGCTGAGGCAGGAGGATCACCAGCCTCAGCAATTTGGTGAGGTCCTTAGCAAATTAACAAGGCCCTAAGCAACTTAGTGAGACCCTTTCTCAAAATAAAAAATAAGGTCTGGGATTGTGGCTCAGAGATAGAGCGTTTGCCTGACATGTGTGAGGCACTGGGTTCAATTCTTAGCACCACAGACCCATAAATAAATAAAATTTAAAAATTCATCAACAACTAATAAAGATATTTTAAATAAATAAATAAATAAAAATAAAAAATAAAAAGGGCTGGGAATATAGATCAGTGATAAACTGTCCCAATTAAATACCCAGTACCTCCCCACAAAAAAAAAAAAAAAAATCTCAATTTCGTAATACCCTGAGTTTGGTCCAGCACCAAGAAAGAAAGAAGAAAAATAAATAAATAAATAAATAATCTCATTTATATCTACAGTTCAAACTAGCTGCTAAATTTTAAAATCCAAATTACTAAGGGATTTATTTATCTTTTACAACAACATTCACAGCTAAAATTATACAAATCCAACTTGTCAACTGAAAACATTACCTCCAGATCTGTTTGCTTTTGTAGTTCTTCTATCATGGTCATAGTCTTATTCAAAGTAGCATAAATGCGGCTCTTAGTCTCTTTCTGCTCAACAGCAACTGGTTTAAAACGTGCATATAAAGATTGATAGCGAGACTTCATCGCTGACAATTCCTTTAGGACAGAAACTGGATTTTTCTACATCAGAAAAAAAGTTAATATATGTTAAATCATGAGATGGAAAACTTAGGTTCTTTTTTGAGAATTAAAGCATACAGCTGGGGATGGGGCTCAGTGGTAGCACATATGCCTGGCATGTGTGACGCACTGGGTTCAATTCTCAGCACCACATATAAATACATAATAAAGGTCTATCAACAACTAAAAAAAATATTTTTTAAAAAGAGCATACAACACATTCTGTCAATCATTAAATTAAAAACCGTTCACATTTATGCAACCACGTAACAAAGGATGGGAGCTGGGAAAAAATAAGTGTAAGCCCTAGATCCTACTCTCAAGGAAATTATAGCTTAAAAGAACAGAAATAGCCTGTATGTAGGGAAGAGACTGAGGACATAGCTCAATTGATAGAATGCTTGCCTCGAATGCACAAAGCCCTGGGTCTAATCCCTACTACCACAAAAAAAAAAAATAATAATAATATATGTATATATATAACTATATATGACAATATTGTATAATATATAAAATAATGCATATATATATATATATCAATTTTAAGCAGAAAAGACGGTCCCTTTAGATATATACCATATGATGCCTAGTTCACGTTAATTAATTACACAGTATTTCTAATATGATTCTATTGGTGTTCAGAAGAAGATTAAAGGCACTATTTGGATTTGTTCCTAAAAGAAAAAAATAACTTGACACACTCCTGTAATTCCAGCTACTCCAGAGGCTAAGGCAGGAGGATCACAAGTCAAAGCTAGCATGGGCAACTTCAGGAGATCGTGAGTCAAAAAAAGGGTTGAGGTTGTATATGGTGGTACAACCCTATAATTCCATCCACTCAGGAGACTGAGGCCAGCTAGGGCTAAGTAACCTACACCCTTCTGAAAATAAAAAAAGGGCTGGGGGCTGAGATATAACTCTCGGTTGGTGGAGTACTTGCCTTGGATACAGAAAGCCCTACCACAATACCCAGTACCTAAAAAATTAATAATAACAATAAGATAACTTGAAACCACTTATAAAATTCTTGAACACTATCATAGGGCTAAAGTATATGAATATTAATTTATTTTATATACATAAAAATACAAATTTCAGGGCTAGGGCTGGGGCTCAGTGGTAGAGCGCCTGCACTGAATGTAAGAGGCACTGGGTTAGATCCTCAGCACTACATAAAAATAAATAAATACAGATATTGTGTCCATCTACAACTAAAAAAAAAAAAAAAAAACCAAAACTACAAAATTCACACCAATTCAAACAACCATACTTATAAACTATGTTGGTTCTTCGAATTGTTTTCGCAATATAAATAGCTATTATTTCATAATAAGAAATCAATTAGTTTCTCTCTGCACTTGGTACTATAATTCTTTTCAATAAATCTCTGATGCTTCCAACCTATTGCAAACCTTCACTCCCTCTACTACCCATCCTCTCCTACTTGGCACATGACTTTACCAATGCACTGCTATAAAGATAGAAAAGATCCACTAGAAACCCTATTTTCCTGGTAAAATGAAAACATCTATGACTTTCTCAACTTTATTCACCCTAACACTACCACTACCAAATCCTCCCCCTATCCTTCAGAACCTTAAATTTTTCTTTATTTCAATATTTTCTTTGGGGGGGTGGAGGTTACTAGAGATTGAACTCAGGGGCACTCAACCACTATGCCATATTTCCAGCCCTATTTTGTATTTTATTTAGAGACAGGGTCTTACCAAGTTGCTTAGTGCCTTGCTGTTGCTGAGGCTGGCTTTGAAGTCACAATTCTACTGCCTCAGCCTCCTGAACCTCTGGGATTACACACCAGCTTATTTCAATAATTTTTTAACATTTCCCTTTATATAGACATAAAAATATATAGTTATATCTTCCCAACTTGGGGGGAGGGGAGATTAATCCTGTCTTGCTTCCATTTTCAGTTTAACACCAATTTATTTTTCTTACTCCATTTATCATCAAGCTTTAGAATTTATAATAATATACTTCCTCAGTTTAATATCAGGTGGGTGTAATGGTACAAAATTACAATTATCTTATATTAGACAACAGTGCCAAAAACATGCATAGGAGAAAACATAGCCTCTTCAACAAATGATGCTGGGAAAACTAGAAATCCATATGCAAAATGAAATTAAACCCCTATCTCTTACCATGAACAAAACTCAACTAAAAAATGGATCAATGATGTAGGAATAAAAGCAGAGACCCTGGGGCTGGGGATCTGGCTCAAGCGGTAGCATGCTCGCCTGGCATGCATGCGGCCCAGGTTCGATCCTCAGCACCACATACAAACAAAGATGTTGTGTCTGCCGAAAACTAATAGAAGAAAAAGTAGGCCCTAATCTTCAACATGAGGAATTAGGCCCCAACTTCCTTAGTAAGACTCCTTTGGCGCAAGAATTAAAATCAAGAATCAATAAATGGAATGGACTCAAACTAAAAAGTTTCTTCTCAGCAAAAGAAACATCTGTGAGGTGAATAAAGAGCGTACATATTGGGAGCAAATCTTTACCCCTCACACATCAGATAGAGCACTAATTTCTAGGGTATATAAAGAACTCAAAAAGTTAAACACTAAAAAAAAAATAACCCAATCAATAAATGGGCCAAGACATTTCTCAGAAAATGATGTACAATCAATCAACAAATGTATGAAAAAATGTTCATCATCACTAGAAATTAGAGAAATGCAAATCAAAACCTCAGCCGCGCGACCAGCAGGCTAGCTTCATACTAGCGGTTCGAAGCATAGAAGTTAACTAGTGAGATCAAAATAAACACACATAAATTCAAATTACCTTTTTCTTTGACCAGGTCTGAGACGGCTCGCCCCTCTGGCTCCTGCCTCGAGCCCCGCGGTGGGGCAGCGAGGTTTACAGACTAGCAGGAGAGAGAGAGGGAGGGCACGCCAGAGAGTGGCCTTTTACTGGGGAACAAGAAATTCAGGGGAAAATTCCATCCAATGAAGGTCGAGGGGGACAGCATTCCAAGGTCAGGGTCAGTGATTGGTCTCAGGGTCAATGGTCAGTCACACCCCCACACGGATGGGCTCTCGCACCTAGAGAGGGTGGGGATTAGTTCTGACAGTTTAGCCAGAACGCCTCACACCCAATCAGAGAGATGCCCAATCACGTGCGAGAATGGCTTCCCACATATTCCTCCCTTTTTTTCTTCTTCTTTTTTTTTTTTAGTTGTTCAAAACATTACATAGTTCTTGACATATCATATTTCATACATTTGATTCAAGTGGGTTATGAACTCTGATTTTTACCCCGTATACAGATTGCAGAATCTCATCGGTTACACATACACGTTTTTACATATTGCCATACTAGTGTCTTTTGTATTCTGCTGCCTTTCCTATCCTCTATTATCCCCCCTTCCCTTCCCTCCCCTCCCATCTTCTCTCTCTACCCCATCTACTATAATGCATTTCTCTCCCTTGTTTTTTTCCCCTTTCCCCTCACTTCCTCTTATATGTAATTTTGTATAACAATGAGGGTCTCCTTCCATTTCCATGCAATTTCCCTTCTCTCTCCCTTTCCCTCCCAACTCTCATCCCTGTTTAATGTTAATCTTCTTCTTATGCTCTTCCTCCCTGCTCTGTTCTTAGTTGCTCTCCGTATATCAAAGAAGACATTTGGCATTTGTTTTTTAGGGATTGGCTAGCTTCACTTAGCATAATCTGCTCTAATACTATCCATTTCCCTGCAAATGCCAGGATTTTGTCATTTTTTAGTGCAGAGTAATACTCCATTGTGTATAAATGCCACATTTTTTTTATCCATTCATCTATTGCGGGGCATCTAGGTTGGTTCCACAGTCTAGCTATTGTGAATTGTACTGCTATGAACATCGATGTAGCAGTATCCCTATGGTACGCTCTTTTAAGGTCTTTAGGGAATAGTCCGAGAAGGGGAATAGCTAGGTCAAATGGTGGTTCCATTCCCAGCTTTCCAAGGAATCTCCATACTGTTTTCCAAATTGGCCACACCAATTTGCAGTCCCACCAGCAATGTACAAGTGTACCCTTTTCCCCACATCCTCGCCAACACTTCTTGTTGTTTGATGTCATAATGGCTGCCAATCTTACTGGAGTGAGACGGTATCTTAGGGTGGTTTTGATTTGCATTTCTTTGACTGCTAGAGGTGGTGAGCATTTTTTCATGTACTTGTTGATTGATTGTATGTCCTCCTCTGAGAAGTGTCTGTTCAGGTCCTTGGCCCATTTGTTGATTGGGTTGTTTGTTTTCTTATTGTTTAATTCTTTGAGTTCTCTGTATACTCTGGATATTAGGGCTCTATCTGAAGTGTGAGGAGTAAAAATTTGTTCCCAGGATGTAGGCTCCCTATTTACCTCTCTTATTGTTTCTGTTGCTGAGAAAAAACTTTTTAGTTTGAGTAAGTTCCATTTGTTGATTCTTCCCTTTTTTTCTTAAAAATCAGGCAGTGGTTCACTCTTTCGAGTTTCTGCATTCTTGTTCCGAAGACTCGCCATCCTATAATTACAACACAAAAGAGAATTAACAGCAAAGAGAACAATCCAATGATGTACCAGGCCGAGTGTTTAAGAATATTTCCAGGGTTAAATCCATTTAACTGCTTCAATATTTGGTTAGCCAAAGAATAAGGATCCGAAAAATCAGCTCTATTATTTTGAATGTCTTGGATATGGTGATGAAGTTCCAAAAGATCTAAGCTATTATTATTATTTTACCAAATACCTAACAAATGGTTTTTAACCTTCTCCCAATCCCAGAGAGAAGCATTGTACTTGGCAGCTGTAACACACATATTTATAATTTGCGTGGCATTTAAGCCTTTCCTTAAACTTTAAACCTGATGTTTCATTACCTATGTCTATAACAGTCGCCTCTAAGGCGTTTGATTTAGTCTCAAACCTTTCATCAATATTTACTTGATTACGCAGAGCCTTGGAAGTATTTTGAGCTAAATTATTAAGAAATTTTGCATGTTGAATATTTTGAGAAATGTCAGAGAGGCAGAAACACTGGATGCAATAAAAGAAACTAATGCCAAAACACCAACAATTATAATTCCAATAGCACATTTAGGTCTTGCTAGCTGGGCATGAATTTGCTGCAAGACTTGTAAACCAGCATCAGCATACCATGGCTCTGAAATATTAGCAGGTAATAAAACAAAAGAGGGCTGATGAAGTATCAGCACTCCTTTTCCTCCATTATACCTAGTAAT
Organism: Marmota flaviventris; assembly: GCF_047511675.1. Taxonomy (NCBI): domain Eukaryota; kingdom Metazoa; phylum Chordata; class Mammalia; order Rodentia; family Sciuridae; genus Marmota; species Marmota flaviventris. The sequence goes on along the minus strand of NC_092514.1, from coordinate 44,058,341 downwards.
ACAATTGGTTAGGTTACATTTGTTACATGTAACAACATATCTGTCATCTATCCATTTAACTTTTACATTTCCAATAATTAAAACATAAGGAGCTTGGACACAGGCTCGTAAACCATAGCAAGATCCCTCCTTACAGTTCTTGCCAACAAATTTTGGTAAAGGCTTGTCTGTAAAATGTAAGAATTCTGAGGCAGCAATTAAGCGCCAAACATCTTTTTGAATACCACCCTCACTGTAAGTCAAAATATTACTAACAAATCCTGCAGGTGTCATAGCAGAATTTTTTCGTAATTGTCTCTTATCAATTTTTGGAGACCAGTCTAAAATATACCCACTATCTTTAGACAACTTATGTTGTACAGGAAAAGTATTTACACAATCCATCCATCTAGGAAAGGTGCCAATCTCAATTGTAGAACTACTTGGACAGTGGGGTATCTGTGGAGGTTTTGCAGAAATGACTGGTTTGTTATGGGAAAGTCCCATCTTAATTACTCATCTAGTATAAGGTTTTAAGTCTCCATAAATAGAATAATTGGTCAGTCTAGGTCTATCAATCGCTGTCTTTTCCTCAAATGATACTTTCAGACAGCCAGCATGTTTATCGTGGGACCAACAGAAAGGTAATTGGGCACTGTAGCCAGAATAATTAAATCTAGTCACATGATTGGGAGTAATATGAGTATCTGTAAATCCTCCCATCATGAATGAGTCATTAGTAAACACTGGAATAGATTCTCCAGTCCACACAGCTGGGTGTACCAGGGCTGGATCTGGGAAATATGTCCAGTAAATGTCTGTCTGGTTCCCCTTTACCTGACAGCCCAGCAGGGCAATTACTGTTGCTACCATCAAGACTGGGGTCCTGTTTTTGCCTAGGAGTCGAATTATTCGGGAAGCCTGTGTTGTTAGCTTCTTCACAACTTCCCATGAAATCAGCTTTTCAGCTGGGTCAATCTGGTTTCTCTTCGTCTTTTTCCGATATCTCTTCCTTTTGAATGGGGGCTTCTCCAGGTAGATCTTCAGTCGCTTGAATCTTGGTTCTACCTCTTCCATATCTGATTGCGCGTTCAGGCACCCAGATAGGACGAAAAGCACCTTCTGGAAAAATACAAGCATGACCTCTGCCCCACATAATCACTGGGTCTGGGCCTTTCCATTGACCAGTCTGTAAATCTTTCTACAAAACTCTGCCTAAAGGGCCTGTTATTGTGGGAGACATTTGTCTCTGAGCTGCAGTGTGACCTTCTACGTCATAGTTTAAAAAATTTAAACGAACAAGGCATGATTGAGGCTATTTTGGGGAGTCATAAACCTATTCTGCCCCTTTAATTTTTGTAATTGAAGCTTAATAGATAAATGAGCTCGTTCCACAATGGCTTGACCTTGGGGGTTATAAGGAATTCCTGTTTTATGATTAATTTGAAACTCTTGGCAAAATTGTTGAAAAGAAGAGCTTACATAAGCTGGTGCATTATCTGATTTGATCTGTATAGGGCACCCTAACACAGCAAAGGCTGCTAGGCAAAGAGAAATTACATGTTGAGTATTTTCCTTTGTATGTGCTGTGGCAAAAATAAATCTGGAATATGTATCAACTATTACATGTACATAACATTGCTTACCAAATTAAGAAATATGAGTTACATCCATTTGCCATATTTGATTTGCTTTTAATCCATGGGGATTTAACCCTGATGGTGGAGATGGAGTGTGACTAACACACTTAGGGCACTGACTTACAATTTGACAAGTTTGTTCTCTGGTAATATTAATATTTTTTAGTTAAGCTAGAAGCATTTTGATGATGCAAGGAATGGGAAGCTTGTGCACAATCATATGGAGACATCTGTTGACAGATAGCTACTAATTTATCAATCTTGTCATTACCTGAAGCTAAAGGTCCTGAAAAATTACTATGAACCTGTATGTGTCCTATGAAACCTGGGTATTTTCGCATTTGCACTGCCTTTTATAAATTATGAAATAATTCAAATAATTCTTGTGATGAAGTACACCCAATAACTGAAGTTTCAATATTTTTGGTAACTCCGACTGCATATAAGCTGTCAGAATAAATATAAATAGGCTCATTTGCAAAGTAATTTAAGGCACAAATCAAAGCTTGAAGCTCTGCTCTCTGGGCAGAATTATATGAAGTTTGCATTACATCTGTGTAAACACGACTATAAAAACCTGCTTTACCTGAGCTTGAACCATCAGTGAACACCGATAAAGCTTCATCTATAGGGTGGACACGCACAATCTTTTGAAAAATAAGTGATGTTAATAATGCAAATTGAATAATTTTATCACGAGGGTAATGACATCTGGCCAGGAAAATCAGCAAAAGCTATCTGCCATAAGCTAGAAGTTTGAAAAAGCCAATTTATTCTGTTGAACAGAAAATGGAATAATTATGATATCAGGCTCATATCCAATTAATTGTAAAATCCTTGTTCTACCTTTAATGACTAATTGAGCAATAGAGTCATGAAAAGGAATCAATGTTTTTTAAGGGGAGTGGGCTAAATAAATCCACTTAATAACTCCAATCTTTGCCATATGGCTCCTGTTGGGGTATGCTCAGTTGGAAATATTAATAAATACACTATTTCTTTAGGATCACCTCTAGTAAGTTGTGCATTTTTAATTGCATTTTCAACCCTTTTTAAAGCTGCTCTAGCCTCTAAGGTCAGCTGACGTGGAGAGGTTGGAGAAGGATTTCCTTGTAATATCTGAAATAAAGGACTTAATTTGGAAGTAGTTAGTTTTAAGGATGGCCTCAGGCAATTAATGTCTCCTAATAGTTTTTGAAAATCATTAAGGATATGTAACTCCTTAATTCTTATCTGAAGATTTTGAGGACGGATTGTACGTCCTTGAATTATCTGACCTAAATATTGAAAGGGAGGCATCTTTTGTATTTTTTGAGGAGCAATGCATAAACCCATTGCTGTAAGTGAAGTCTCTGAGTAAAAATTTCTGAAAGTACCTCTGGATTAGCATGAGCCAATAATATATCATCCATAAAATGAATAATATACACATCAGGAAAGCTATTTCTTATAGGAGCTATCACCTGATCAACATATTTCTGGCATAAGGTAGTACTGTTACACATTCCCTGGGGGAGTACTTTCCAGCAATATCTTTTAACAGGTTCCTTTAAATTAATTGCTGGGACAGTGAAGGCAAATTTTTCACAATCTCCAGGATATAACCTTATAGAGAAAAAACAATCTTTTAAATCTATTATCATCAAGCTATAGTTTAAAGGGATGGCTGTGGGGAAAGGAAGTCCTGGCTGTAATGATCCCATAGGCTGAATTGCATGATTTATTCCCTTAAATCCTGTAAAAATCTCCAATTTCCTGACTTTTTCTTAATAACAAAAATAGGTGTGTTCCAAAGACTGTGTGTTGGTTCTATATGACCAGCCTGAAGTTGTTCCTCAACTAACCTATGGATTATTTTAAGTTTTTCCCCTGAGATGGGCCACTGAGAAATCCATATAGGCTCCTCTGTGAGCCAGGTAATTTTTTCAGCTGTCTTTAGGATCGGGGAAACACTCAGGGCCCCTAGTAAAAATTTTGGTTTGGAGCATTTACTAATCTTTGCCGTGGAGACTGGTTTGTAAGCAGATACTCTCCCTGAAAGGTTTCCTTATCATCTCCAGGAAAAAAACCCTGATTAACTTCCTCAATTGATAGTATAGAATTTGAAGTTACTAATAACAATCCCATTTTTGCTAAAATATCCTTTCCCCATAGGTACACTGGTAAAGACTCTAACACATAAGGTTTAAAAACTCCCCTGTTCCCATCAGAATCTTCCCAACGGAGATAATTTGCACTTTGAGCAGGCTGTGAAATTTGTCCAATTCCCTCTAGGTTAGCTGGGGCTACATGTAAGGGCCAATTCCGAGGCCAGAATCTACTAGAAAAGACAGAAATATCAGCACCTGTGTCGAGAATTCCTTTGATATTTTTATGATTAATTTTAAGTATCAATAAAGGGCATTCTTGTCGCACTAATTGAGACCAGTACACTCTGTCTGGCAGTTTAGAAACTGAATTTACTTGCGGATGTTCATCCGAATCACAGGGCAATAAAGTCAATTGGGCAAATGCATCCTTTGGAGTAAGCCTTAGGGCATAATTGGACCTCACAGCAACATTTAATTGTCCTTTAAAATTTGAATCTATCACTCCATATTACCTCAATGGCTCATTTTAAATTATTACATCCCAAAATTAAATCTATACTATTTTTAGGAAGCGGCCCAAAAATCCCAGTAGGGATTTGTTTTGGCCCTGATTCAGGATTCAATTCAATTGTCATTGAGGGTTGTAAGGAAACTGTCTGTGATTTATGTTCCAGTAGAAATGGCGGGCCGTCCTGGTCGGCGCCAGTGACATCACACTGTGCGAACCCTCCTACAATTCCCCATTTTTTGCTCGGCCTGGGGAGCGGCCGATCAGAAGTTTTTTGTTCTCCCGCTAAGAGGAAATGATGGCGAGAAGGCGGGCTGATCCGCGCCCTCTTGATCCGCCACAGGGGGATGAGTCCTGCAATATCTATTATCAACAGCAGATGGAGCCCTGAACTTAAAATTACGAGTATGACATTCTCTCGAAAAATGGCCATCCCTACCACAGAGATAACATCTCCCACGGGGTTTTCGTACCAATTCCTGCGGTTGTAGGGTTTGCTTTAGGACCCCGGCTAACAGTACTGTCTGCAAATGGGTGGAATCAATCTCAGAACACAAGCGGATAAACTCAGAAACTGTTCCCTTTTTCTGAGGGGTCTGAGAATATCCTGACAACATTTATTCGCAGTTTCAAATGCCAATTGCTTAACAATAAACTCACAAGCTCCTGGGTCTCCAATAGACCAATTTGCTGTCTGGTACAGCCGAGCTACCAAATCCGAATACGGCTCACTGGCACCTTGTTTGACTAAATTGGACTGGTCCTTGGAAATTATTTGTTTCCAGGCACGTTTAGCACAGTCAGTTATCTGATCATACACTGCAAATTCATAGTTTAACTGTCTTTCCAAATCAGCAAATTCACCCGTTCCTAAAAACATTTCTACTGGGGTCTGCAAATTGTGTCTTCTATTCTTTTCTGCTTGTTCAGTACAAAAATCAGCCCAGTAAGACCGCCAAAGTAAAAAGTCTCCGCCACTCAAACAAGATCTGGCTAATGAAACCAAGTGGTTGTGAGGATATGGTATCAATCAAATTTTGTACAAAAGGTGAATTTGGACCATAAGTCTCACAGGCACTCTTCAATTCCTTAATAGTCTTAAATGGAATTATAGCGTGAACTCAAACCCTTTGGTCCTGGTCATTAAACTGCTCAAAAACTGGGAAAAGTTGAAAACCGCTAATGTCCTCTCCCGCCTCCTGCACTTTCTTAACGCCTCGCTGGAACGGGGTAAGAAAAGTCATTGTTAATTCGGAGTACCTGTTAAATTTTGTCCTTTTAGCAGATAATGGCCAAAAATTCTAATAGCATGGGCAGGTGGTGTTAAACACAGTCTGTTAAAATTTCCCTGTAAGTTCTGAATTTCAATGTCTGATTCCTCTTCCTCAGACTGCGACTTGTGGGAAGAATCTCCGCCATCGCCATTTTGAAATTGGGCTCCTAAGCCACGTGGTGGAGAAGGGCTCTGTACCTCTCTAGGAATTTCTTCCAGATTTTCCTCTCCAGGAGGATTGTCTGTCTCTTCTGGAGGGCTCTATGACTGCGGATGTTTCCTCTCTGTGACCCTGACTTCTAGGATCTTCCTCCAGGCTACCCTGATCTTGTTCCTGCAAGTTTAAGGTCACATTCCTAACTTTTGGTTTAGCCCCAAGAGCTTTCATTTAAAACGGCTCAAGGGAAAAGAAATTAACTTAGCCTCAGGCAGATTTTCCATTTGAATAGACTTAATAGCTCTCTGAATGCCTTTCAATAGATCTTCAGGGGGCCATGAGCTATGGTCCAAGTAGTCAAAAAGACAAATTTCTAAGGCTGTCCAAGTTTTTTGAATATTCTCAATGCCTCCAGGTAATTCATTAGAAAGGCAAATTTTTGTAATTTCCTCCCTGATTTCTCCCCAGTATGTAAATTTGGCAAATCTTGGTCACAAAAAACAAGGACAAAATTCACCTACAACCTTTAAGAATTGTAATAACTGAGTCTTTTTTATCCGTTTTCCTTTCTGATTAATTATGGTTTCTAAAATAGTCAAATACATGTCCTTATCACTAGAAGTTGAATTTCCCATTTTAAATAATTTAACGTGTCATCCCTTCAGTACCTCCAGGTACTTTTGTGACCCAAAATTGTCACCAATTCCTTTATCTTTATAGCGCGCTCCCACTCAATCTAGTTAATCTAAAATGCTCTCTTGTGGGCGCCAATTCAGCCGCACGACCAGCATGCTAGCTTAATACTAGAGGTTCGAAGCACAGAAGTTAACTAGTGAGATCAAAATAAACACACATAAACGCAAATTACTTTTTTCTTTGACCAGGTCTGAGATGGCTCTCCCCTCTGGCTCCTGCCTCGAGCTACCCGGTGGGGCAACAAGGTTTACACAGACTAGCAGAAGAGAGAGAGGCAGGGCATGCCAGAGAGTGGCCTTTTATTGGGGAACAAGAAATTCAGGGGAAAATTCCATCCAATGAAGGTCCAGGGGGACAGCATTCCAAGGTCAATGATCAGTCACACCCCCACATGGATGGGCTCTCGCACCTAGAAAGGGTGGGGATTAGTTCTGATACAGTTTAGCGAGAATGCCTCACACCCAATCAGGGAGGTGCCCAATCACATGCGAGAATGGCTTCCCACAAAAACCACTCTAAGATTTCATCTTACTTCAATCAGAATGGCAGCTATTATGAATACAAACAACAATAAGTGTTGGTGAGGATGTGGGGGAAAAGGTACACTCTTACACTGCTGGTGGGACTGCAAATTGGTGCAGCCAATCTGGAAAGCAGTATGGAGATTTCTTGGAAAATTGGGAATGGAACCACCATTTGACCCAGCTATCCCTCTCCTTGGTCTATACTAACAGGACTTAAAAACAGCATACTACAGGAACACAACCAAATCAATGTTTATAGCAGCATAATTCACAATAGCTAAAATGTGTAACCAACCTAGATGCCCTTTAATAGATGAATGGATAGGTGCTGGGGCTGAAGCTCAGTGATAGAGCACCTGCCTTGCACGTGTGAGGCACTGGGTTCAATCCTCAATACCACATAAAAATAAAGATATTGTGTCCAAATACAACTAAAAATATATTTTTTTAAAAAATAGATGAATGGATTAAAAATGTGGCATATATACACAATAGAATATTACTCAGCAATAAAAGAGAATAAAATCATGGCATTTACAGGTAAATGGATGGAGTTATAGAAGATAATGCTAACTGAAGTTAGCTAATCCCAAAAACCCAAATGCCGAATGTTTTCTCTGCTATAAGGAAGCTGATTCATAGTGAAGGAGGGAGAGGGAGCATGGGAGGAATAGACGAACTCTAGATAGGGCAGAGGGGTTGGAGGGGAAAGGGAGGAGGCATGGAGTCAGAAATGATGGTGAAATGTGATGGTCATTATTATCCAAAGTACATGTATGAAGACACTAATTGGTATGAATATACTTTGTATATAGCCAGAGATATGAAAAATTGTGCTCTATATGTGTAATAAGAATTTTAGGGCTGGGGTTGTGGCTGAGCAGTAGAGCACTTGCCTAGCGCATGCGAGGCCCTGGGTTTGATCCTCAGCACCACATGAAAATAGATAAATAAAATAAAGGTATTGAATCCAACTACAACTAAACGCTAAATATTAAAAAAAAATTGTAATGCATTCTGCTGTCACATATAAATTAAAAAATTAATTAAAAAAAATATCAGCTGGGTGCAGTGGTACATGTCTATAATCCCAGTAACTCAGGAGGCTGAGGCAGAGGGATTTCAAGTTCAAGGCCAGCCTTGGTAACTTAGTGAGACCCTGTCTCAAAATAAAAAAATAAAAAGGACTGGGGATGTTGTCCAGTGGTCAAAAGGTCAAGCTTATAGCAGAGCACATAACTCAGTTATAGACCATATGCTTAGCATGCCCCAGACCACAGGTTCAATCTCCAGTACCAAAAAATAGTTGAGTTTAGTATACAGTATATAATTTTTCAGTCCTATTCGCTTTCCTTAAATTCATTTCTGGCCTATATTCTTAAAATGAACTCTTGGGGCCCAGTGTGATGGCACACACCTATCTCCAGTTCTAGAACACCCCTGGGTTCAATCGCTAGTACCCAAAAAAATATTAAAAAAAAAAAAAATTCTTGCTGGTTGTGTGGCATGTATCTGTAATCCGAGTGGCTAGGGAGGCTGAGGCCAGCCCCAGCAACTTAGCAAGGACCTTAGCAACTCAGCAAGATCCTATCTCTAAATAAAATACAAAAAAGGGCTGGGGATATGGCTCAGTGGTTAAGCAACCTTGGGTTCAATCTCCAGTACCAAAAAAAAAAAAAAAAGAAAGAAAGGATCCCATCAAGTGACAGAATAATTAATGAAGAAATCTAAACAATAAAATAAAAAATTCCAGCATAAATAAAATATTCCCAAAGTTCTAAGAGATGGGGGAGGGTACAAGAGAAACAGATGCATGAAGAAGAGCACACACAAAATTTCTGGAATTAGAATGACATTTATTTCTCAACAGCAACCCTACAAGCTAGGAAACAACAAAACAATGATATTAAAATTAAGAGAAAATAATCTTGCTGGGTGAAGTTACATATGCATGTAATCCCAGCTCCCTGAGAAGCTGAGGCAGGAGGATTGCAAGTTCAAGTACAGCCTGGACAATGTAGCTAGACCCTGTCTCAATATTAAATAAAAAATATAAAGTAACTGAATGAGTGAGCACCTCATCTGGGTTCAATTCCCACTACTTCAATTAAAAAAAAAAAAAAAAAATCTCCAATCTACCAAACCACTCATCAGGAATGGAGGCTGAATTAGTCATGTGCTCATAGGAAAAATGAAGCAAGTTATGAAAAAAGAATAAGCAGCCAAGCATAGTGGTCCACACCTATAATCTCAGCTACTTGGGAGGCTGAAGTGGGAGGCCAGCCTGGGCAATTTAGTGAGACCCTATCTCAAAGTAAAAAATAAAAAGAGCTGAAGATATTTGTAGCTCTGTGTTTAAGCCCTAGTATCACAAATGAATAAATAAATAAAACAAAAGGAAAAGCAGGAATGTATTCAACAGGGTTTAGACAGAAGCAATATTTAGAATCATAACATAAATTCTGAATATTGATTTATCCACAAATATGAAGATTAAAATAAATATGGGTAGTATTTCATCTTCATCATCTATACCAAGAATTACTGTTAATAAACAGCTCATGAAGAGCACTTCCTATGGATCAAACAATTCTAAACACATTGCATATGTTAATTAATTTTATTCTCTTTCAACCTATGGACTATGAGAATAGCCCCATTTTATAATACAGGGAAGTTAACTGGCTTGCCTAAAATCATGAAACTAATAAGAAGCAGAGTTGGAATTTGACTTAGAATCATTTATATCTAGGAAATCAGTAGATATTTCAGATGCCAGGGGAATGTAGTATAAGCATACTATTTAGAAATACAAAAGAAATACTAGGGCTGGGGTATAGCTCAGTGGTACAGTATGTGTTGAGCATATGTGAGGCCCTGAGTTCAAGTCCCAGCACCCAAAAAAATGAAAAAAAGATAGAAGACACTGAAATAAACTAGTGGCCTTCTTGAGGGTGGGAGAGTGTGAAGCAATTAATTACTATTGGAAATTATAAGTTTTATACTTGTGTGACTCTTCAAATTATACACATTTAATTTGATAGAAATAAAGGTTCAGAGTTGGGAAGAAATCAGGTATAAGTGAAGAAGAATCAACTATGAGGCAACAGTGAATTATGTAAGTATTAATGACCATTAGGTAAGAAACCAACTCCTAAGTAATATGCCCAGAAACCTGAACATGTAACTCAGAAATCTCATCACAGACAAGTTGTAAAAGAGAAAAATAACTAGAGATGAAACAAAGATGAGAGATGGAAAGCAGAGAAAATGTCTACCACAATAGTACTAAAAATAGTACTGGAAAAATACTGATTTGGAAGAGTCCTTTAGTCAGTCAGATAGTACCATTGGACCACAATGGTTGGTTGTTCTTCAGTGAGAAAAAAAAAAAAAAAAGGTCAAAGAAAAAAAGCTACTTTCAGAGTTAAAAAATTCAAAAATAGACTCCCATAGAATTCTGAAATTCCATGAAGAGTAAAAAGTGAACATGCATGAAATTCTCCCAATTTTGTATAAAAACTCACTTTAGTTCATACTTCTACCCAGTCAAAAAAAGTTTGTTTTTTTTTTTTCAGCTGGGCGCAGTGGTGCATGCTTGTAATCCCAGCAATTGGGGAAGCTGAGGCAGGAGGATTGCGAGTTCAAAGCCAACCTCAGCAATGCCAAGGCACTAAGCAACTCAGTGAGACCCTGTGTCTAAATAAAATACAAAAAAGGGCTGGGGATGTGGCCCAGTGGTCGAGTGCCCCTGAGTTCAATCCCTGGTACCAAAAAAAATTTTTTTAAAGAAGTTGTTTTTTTTTTTTTTTAAATGTACAGAATTCTTTTAAAAACCTGCAAAATATGCTATTTCAAAATATGCTATCTTCAGTACCAAGTACTTCAGATCCAAGAAGTACTGAAAATATTAATGTTAACAAACAATGCTTGAAGATTACTTGCTTTTATCCCATGAACATGTACACTTATAGCTAAGATTTTAGAGTATAAAAATAGTCAGGAGCAGGGTATGGTAGTGCACACTGTAATCCCAGGGGCTAGGAAGGCTGAAACAGGTGGATCGCAAGTTCAAAGCCAGCCTTAGCAACAGTGAGGCACTAAGCAACTCAGTGACAGCCTCTCTCTAAATAAAATACAAGGGCTAGGGATATGGCTCAGTGGTTGAGTGCCTCAGAGTTCAATCACTGGTGCCAAAAAAACAAAAAAAAAACTTTATAGTCAGATGTTTAAGTATGTGCCTATAGTCCCAAACACTCAGGAGGCTAAGGCAGCAGGAACATTTAAGCCCAGGAGTTCAAGACCAGCCTGGGCAACATAATTAGACTCTCATCTCAAAAATAAATTTAAAAAATAAATAATAAGTAAACAGCTAATATCTCTGATCATCTGAACCTTAGAAAAGATAAATATATAATTGTACCCAAAAATCACTGCTCATATTTCAATATTTAATAGCAAACTTAATAGTATATCATCATCATCCTCAGAGACTATCAAGACTTCCAGGATTTCTATCCTTAAAATTATTGAAGACCCACTGTCCTAGTGGTAGCTATATTGTCTCTTGAAATTTTTGAGGCTTCCATAACTGGCTCATTAGTGTCTCTGAATTCAATCATTCTTTTGTAAAAGTTAGAAAAAAATAAGAAAAGTAGCTACAAATTTCACTAATTACTGGTATAATCTCTCTATTATGATGTGACCAAGCTTCTATCACAAGACTTTAAGACTATAAGCTCAGTAATATAATAATTATAATATGTTACTTTGAGAAATATTATCAGAAAATCTTTTTACAAAATATTCAGTTAAAAAAGGTTTAGTTCTTTCATAGATTACCTGGCCTGCTGAATCAAGATGATTTCTCTTGATTTCATATTCCAGCCTATACTGAATGTAATCCAGATCAGAGTCAGCTTTCTGGAACTAGAAATTAGCACAGATCATTATTTTGTAAGCCAAAAGACATGTTAGTAAATATGATACTTCTTTTCTCTTTTCTCATCACATTTTTAAATATTTTAATAATATGTAATAAACATTCATTTTCAATGGTTAAGTTTTTGCCCATCATGCTCCAGGCCCTAGGTTTGATCATCACCCAGCACTATCCAAAAAAAAAAAAAAGGAACAAAGTATGGAAATAAAAAGTATAGCCAGCTGCAGTGGCAGACCTATAATCCCAGCAACTCCAGAGGTTAAGTCAGGAGAATCACAAGTTCAAGGCCAAACTCAGCTTAGTGATACCCCTGCCTTTTTTTTGTTGTTGTTTTGATTTGGTTTTTTTGTACAACAGATTGAATCCAGGGAGCACTTACCTACTGAGCCACATCTGCAGAGCCCTATTTTATTTTTTACTTTGAGACAGGGTCTCACTAAATTGCTTAGGGTCTTGCAAAGTTGCTGAGGATGGCCTTAAACTTGAGATCCTAGAATTACAGGCATGTGCCATCGCACCTGGCAAGGTCTTGTCGTAAAAAGTAAAAAAGGGTTGGAGATGTAGCTCAGTGGTAAAGTGCCCCTGGGTTTAATCCCCAGTATTCCTTCCCCAAACCCTTTATTCATAATAACCTGTTCTCTATTAAATATTTTTTAAAAAGTGGCTTGGGAGGCTGAGGCAGAAGAATTGAAATTCTAAAATCAGCTTGAACAATTTTAAATGACCCTAAGCAACTTAGTGAGAGCCTGTTTCAAAATAAAATATAAAAGTGCTGGGGATTTGGCTCAGTTGTTAAGCTCCCCTGGATTCAATCCCCAGTACCAAAAAAAAAAAAAAAAAAAAAATTTTTTTTTTTTTTTACTATCTTGGACTATGTGTGTGTGTTATTGAGGATCAAACACAGGCCTTCACACATGCTAGGCAAGAGATAAACTACTGAGCTATACCTACAGCCCTTCTAGAAATTTATTTTAGTTTTTCCATTACTGGGGATTAAACCCATGGCCTCACAAATGCTAGGCAAGAGCTCTGCCATTGACCTATATTCACAGCCCTTTGTTTTAAAATTTTATTATGTTTGCCAGCCATGGTGGTGCACACCTGTAATTCCTGCAACTAAGGAGGCTGAAACATGAGGATAGGAAGTTCAAAGCCAGCCTCAGCACTTTAGTAAGGCCCTAAACAACTTAGCATAAAACATAAGGAGACTGGGGATGTGGCTAGTGGTTAAATACCCCTGGGTTCAATCTCTGGTACAAAAACAAAGTAAAATGAAATAAAATTTTATTATGAGACAGGGTCTCACTAAATTTACCTGGCCTGGCCTCAAATTGGGATCCTAACCCTCCTTAGCAGGTCAGATTACAGGTGTTTACCCCTATACCTTGATAAGAACTGCTTAATTCCCTCTATCCCTGCTGGGAACTGAACTTCAGAGAGCCCTTTTTTTTTTTTTTTAAGGACAGGCTCTCCCTAAACTGCTGAGGCTGGCAACAAACTTGCAATCCCTGGACTCAGCCTCCCAAGTACTGGGATTACAGGCATGTGCCACCAAGTCCGGCTAATACTTAACACTTTGAAGTCACTACTCCATAAATCTTTCTTAGATTTAAATTAAGATACTAATAGCTATTGTCATATATTAATCAAACACTAACAATGATCCAGTACTGCCTAGAGTCACTGACATTCTCATCAGTTATTGAGTATTTTTGTACCTCTGGCAGGAACTATGGTTAAGGTAAAACACAGAACAAATTTATATCAGGTGTAGTCACAGTTACCTTTATTACAAATAACCCATTAACAAAAGAGATACAGATGTGTACCACCAAAATTAGAGACCTTGAAGAGTCACAAAGTATTCAAGAAAAGATAACATACTATATACAATAGTAGCAATACTATAGTAGCAATCTAGACAACCCCAATTTACTTAACTTGGGTATTAGCATATGCTCTGTAGTAAACCTCTAAGGGAGAAAAATGGAGACTACTGCCACAGACCATCATTAGTATACAAGGACTGAATTTGGATGAAAATTTACATTTAAAAGTTCCAATACATATGGCTCAGTTGCACAGTGTGTGCTTAACATGCCTGAGGCCCTAGATTCAATTCCCAACACCCCCAACAAAAGAAGTCAATATTCAGAATACCAAGTAGTTACTGAAAATGATGGTATACAAACAACAACTATTGGATATGGCCACTTTTTACTTTATATATTTCATAGTATTTGCAATAAAGTTATTACTTTTATAATCTTAAAAAAAAACATTAATTTCTTAAATGATAACAGAATGATTTGACACAGTACTATATTTATGAATTGTTAAATGCAAAAATAGCTATGAGAGGGCTGGGGCTATAAATCAGTGATAGAGTGCTTGCCTCACACGTGTGAGGCACTGGGTTCAATCCTCAGCACCACATAAAAATAAATACAGGTATTGTGTCCATTTACAACTAAAAAAAAAAATTTTTAATAGCTATGAAAATGGTATAACCTCTTTTTGTAAACTATGTATATGTGTATAAATAGAAAAGTTGGGAAGGATATATATCAGAGTATTAAAAGTAGTTTGTTTTTTTTGTTTGTTTTGTTTTGTTTTTCTTTTTTTTTTTTTTTTTTTTTTTTTTTGGTACTGAGGATTGAACCCAGGGGTGCTTAACCACTGAGCCACATCCCCAGCCCTTTTTATATTTCATTTAGAGGAAGGGTCTCCCTGAGTTGCTAAGTACCTCGATAAATTGCTGAGGCAGGTTTTGAACTCATGATCCTCCTGTCTCAGCCTCCCCAGCCGCAGGGATTACAAGTGTGTGCCACCGTGCCAAACGAAAAGTAATTTATTTTTATTTTTTTTTTTTTATTTTTTTTTTTTTTATATTTATTTTTTTTAGTTTTTGGCAGACACAACATCTTTGTTTGTATGTGGTGTTGAGGATCGAACCCGGGCCGCAAGCATGCCAGGCAAGCGCACTACAGCTTGAGCCACATCCCCAGCCCAGTAATTTATTTTTAAATATAGTATAATTGATAAATTAAGTTTTTGAAATTCTGCATATTTTTAAAGGATCTTAAATGTGTTGGCTTGAATTTGTCAGGGATAAAACCCACAGTCCTTAGAACTTACAGAAGGCAAAATGTAATTTCCTACAGCTTGGTCTCTCATTCCTAGCCCAAGCCTAAGAGACTGCATTCTACCTTCCCTGAAGTTAATTGTTAAACATTTACATGCAATCAACTGCTTTTCAAAGTTTTTATTTTTGTTGTTGTTGAGGGGTATTGCTGGCCTACAACACTTGGGCTAAAGCAAGCCTCTTGCTTCAGCTTCCTGAACTGGGACTATAAACACAGTCACACCTAGTTTCAAAAAAATTTTTTTAAATTTTCCATCTCCCCCCTTTTTTTCTTTTTAAGATGTAGATGGACACAATACCTTTATTTTATTTATTTATTTTTACGTGCTGCTGAGAATTGAACCCAGTGCCTCACACGTGCTAGGTAAATACACTACCACTGAGCTACAACCCCAGTCCTTCCATCCCTTTTAAGTAATCTTCCCATATTTCTATTTAGAAAATATTTCAGAGAACAAAGAATTTAAATAGACTTTAAAATATAGAAAGCTCATGCAGGGTGCAATGATGCATTCCTATAATCCCAGCAATTCAGGAGGCTGAGGCAGGAGGATAGAAAGTTCAAAGCCAGCCTCAGGAACTTAGCAAGGTCCAAAGCAACTTGGTGAGACCCTATCTCCAAATAAAAAATAAAAAGGGCTAGGGATGTTGTTCAGCGGTTAAGTAACCTTGAGTTCAATCCCTGGTACCAAGGGCAGGGAAAAAAAGCCCAAATTTTTTTTTTTTTTTTTGAGAGAGAGAGAGAATTTTTTAATATTTATTTTTTTAGTTTTCAGCGGACACAACATCCCTGTTTGCATGTGGTGCTGAGGATCAAACCCGGGCCACACGCATGCCAGGCGAGCGCGCTACCGCTCGAGCCACATCCCCAGCCCAAGCCCAAATTTTTTAAAAAGAAATATGAACCAGCAATTCCACTTTCAGACATATATCCAAAAAAGAAAACAAGATCTTATAGAAATATTTATGTGCCCATTTTCATAGCAGCCTTATTCATAATAGCCAAAAGATAGAAACAAGCCAGGTGCACATCAAGGGAGGCATAGATAAACAAATGTGAACAAACAATTCAGTCTTAAAAAGGAAGGAAATTCTAACACATGCTGTAACATGGACAACCTGAGATCATGCTAAGTAAGTGAAAAAAAGCCTGTCAGAGGAAAGATAACTGCATGTCTATTTATTTGAACTGAGTAAATCAAATTCATAAAGACCAGCCCAGGCTGGTAGTACATGCCTGTCATCCCAGAAACTTGGAGGATGAGACAGAAGGACCCCAAATTCAAGGCCAGCCTCAGCAACTTAGCGAAGCCCTGTCTCAAAATAAAAGATAAAAAGAACTGGAAATATGGCTCAATGGTAGAGCATCCTAGGTTCAATCACCAGTACAAGGAAAAAAAAAATCATTTTTATAGACACAAAAGGTAGAATGGTGGTTGCCAGAGTCTAGAGGAAGGGAGTAGTGAGAAGTTATTGTTTAATAGAAACATAGTTCCATTTTGGAAGATGAAAAAAGTTCTAAAGGTATATAAGTGTGGAGGTTGCACAACAATAAGAATATACTTTAAAAAAAGCCCAAAAATTTTAAAAAGAAATATGAACCAGCAATTCCACTTTCGGACATATATCCAAAAATGAAAACAAGATCTTATAGAAATATTTATGTACCCATTTTCATAGCAGCCTTATTCATAATAGCCAAAAGATAGAACCAAGCCAGGTACACATCAAGGGATTAGTACATTTAAATATTGTCAAAATGGTAATTTTTGTTGTATTTTGCCATAATTTAAAAAAAAAAAAATTTAAAGAGAGAAAAAAGCTTGAGAGTAAAATGTTATCCTCTGTGGGAAACTATATAGAATATTTTGTGATTACAAACAGGATAAGAATTTGCTTATCAGTGAAGTGGTCTGGGGGACAAAAAAGGAAAAAGGATTTCAATGCAATGTTGAGAGACAGAAAAACAATTTTAAGAGCCCTCTGAGGGGCTGGGGTTGTAGCTTGATGGTAGAGTGCTTCCCTAGCACATGTGAGGCACTGGGTTCGATACTCAGCACATGAAAATAAATAAATAAAATAAAGGTATTGTGTCCATCTACAATTAAAAAAATTTTAAAAAATTAAAAAAAAAAAGAGCCTCTGATTTGAACCTTCCATTTTACAAGTGAGGAAATAGGCTAAGTGACTTGTTTGTAATTCAGTTCTTATTACTCTGTTTTTATGCAATTAAACTAGTTATACTTGATTAAAGCCAATAAAAGCCATATAGAAGTAGAAAAACTATAAATTCTTAACTTGAATTAAAATTAATCTGCTCATGTTATTAAAAAATCAATGAAAAATTCTCTCTTGAAATAAAAATTAAAAAATAAAAATCCCCTCTGAACAAAACCTGATAGTATGGCACAGAAAAATAAAATGAATTGAAGTATTTGGTAGTTCTAGTCCTGGTATCTTTAGCCAGCAGTGTAGCCTTAAGTGAGTATTCATTTCTCTGGGCCTGTCTCTCTTATTACATGAAAGAATTATTTCAGGTGGCTTTCAACACTTCAATTCTATTATTTCCTTATAATTACAAATAAACATGATTAACTTGTCAAAATGCTAAAACTTAGTAAAGCCAGGTGCAGTGGCACATACCTATAATCCCAGCAGCTCAGGAGGCTAAGGCAGGAGGATTGTGAGTTGAAAGCCATCCTCAGCAAACCGTGAGGTGCTAAGCAACTCAGTGAGACCCTGTCTCTAAATAAAATACAAAATAGGACTGGGAATGTGGTTGAGTGCCCCCAAGTTCAATCCCCAGCCACAAAAAATAAAATAAAATAAACTTTAAAGATAAATGTTGCCTTCTTCCAATAAATTCTGACGTTTAAGCCTCAGATTTTAATGCTTACAGTGAACTCTACCTCCTGTTTTCTTCCTGTTTAAGATGATTTTTGGTTCAGTTTCAGCTACATAGTTTCTGCAGTTTGCCTCATTGTTCTTCCCAAATACCAAAACCCTATAAGCAATATTGCACTGCTCAGAGCTATTTACACAGCAGAGACAATATTGATAGGGTTCTAGGATCTGGTGATAAACAGGAAATTTATAGACCAATTATGATGATCCCTAAAATATTTCTAAGCTTTACTCACAGCCCTCCTCATTACTAAGTAAGCCTTGTAGAAGCCTTGTAAAACAGTGAAGTTTCTGTATTTAATAACTTTTAGCTAATTAACTTTAGATACCGATATTATTTTTAGGGGATTATAATTTTAAAGTAAAACTAGTGCTTGTGTTTAAGCCCAAGACATTTGTATTTCAGAAACAATTACAGTTTTCTTCAAAATCAGTAATAAAATAAATAAATAAATAAAGGCAAAGGTTATATATTGACCCTAAAGGTGATTAAAAAAATATTTAATTTAGCTGGAAAAATCTATGGAAATCATTGTCAAAGCACCCCAAGAATAATTAATTTTCTTTCTGCAGACTAGACATCTTTGGAAATAGACTGGGGCCATAAAGGATAGTCCACACAAATAGGAAAAGAAATAGTTTAAGAAGTAACTGTTTTAGAAAATACGCTACATATTTTTAAGCATATAAAATTGTTATCCTAGAACCACGTGCAAGCCTGCAATCCTAGCAGCTAGGGAGGCGGAGGCAGGAGGATCACAAGTTCAAAGCCAGCCTCAGCAGTTTAGCAAGGCGCTAAGCAACTGGTGAGACCCTGTCTCTAATACAATACAAAACAGAGCTAGGGATGTGGCTCAGTGGTCAAATGCCCCTGAGCTCAATTCCCAGTACCCCCCCCCCAAAAAAAAATATTGTTATCCTAGGTTTTAATATGACCAGTTTAAGGCTTTAAGTAACTAACACAATGTATAACATACTACTCAACTATTTTCAGCAAAAAGAAAAGAATTGCAGTTCTCAGTTTAAAAATACTTGCCTTTACATGGAGCAGTGTCACATACCTGTAATCCCAACAACTTAGAAGGCTAAGGCAGAAGGATCAGCAATTCGAGGCCAACCAACTTAATGAGGCCCTAAGCAACTTAGCAAGACCCTGCCTCAAAAAATAAAAAGGTCTGGGAATACAGGTCAGTGGTATAGTGCCCCTAGGTTCAATCTCCAGTACCAAAAATTAAAAATACTTGCTTTTTAAAAACAAACCCACAGATTCCCATTGTAACAGCAGTGCTCTGCCAAAAAAGGATCAGTGCTCTTAAAGTTTAAAAGACATCCATTTGTGAGAGATTTGTCTCAACAGTATCAAACCACAAGGAAATAAAGGAAGAAAAAAAATTTCAGTCTTGCCCATTGTTTTCGGCTTAGAAAAGATATGTTCTGGATTCACCAAGTAGGCTTAGAAATGCATTTTTAATAGAAACATTGCTCACTACCCCCCACCTTTTCTTTCTTTTTTTAAAAAATATTTTATTTTTTAGCTGTAGATAGACACAATATTTTTATTTTATTTTTATGTGGTGCTGAGGATTGAACCCAGGGCCTGGCACAGGTTAGGCGAGCACGCTACAGCTGAGCCACAACCCCAGCCCAGCCCCCAATCTTTTCTGTATAGGGGATTGAACCCAGTGTATTCCATCTGCTAAACAAGCACTCTACTTTGAGCTATATCCCCAACACGTTTTTTTTGAGACAGGTTCTTGCTCTGTTGCCCAGGCTGGCCTTAAACTTGCAATCCTCGTGTCTCAAATCTTCAGCGTCACTAGGATTATAGGTCACTTGTGTCACCTGATAGAAACATTGTTTTAAGGAAGCATTAGGTATCTTAAACACTCCTTGAACTAGAGTAGCTATACCATTAATCAAAAATCTATTTTCTTATATGCTTTTCACTCGAATTCAGATTCAGAAACACCTTTATTTACTCTCATTTTACTTTGTTCAAGGCTCTGGTTTACCATTTTCTGTACTATATTATAATCTTTTGTTTGCATGGGATAATATCACCACTTGATTTCAAATTTCTTACTGACAAGATCCCTTTTTACTTTATACCACTGAGCTATCCTCCCAGGTTCTGTATTCCTAGATTTTAGTGTATACCCAATTCAGTCTAATGCACAATGACAAAAGGGATGAAAGAACATTCATTTATTTGAAAAAAAAAAAAAAAAAACAGTAAAACCACCTTTTAAAAAGCAGTTTTAAGGGCTGGAGTTCTACCTCAGTGATGAAGCACTTGCCTAGCATGTATGAGGCACTGGATTTGATTCTCAGCAAAGCATATAAATAAATAAATACAGGTCTATCAACAAATGAAAAAATATATATTTTAAAATCTGTTTTAAACCAAGTGTGGAAGCACATGCCTGTAATCCCAACAACACAAGAAGTTGAAGGAGGAGGACTGCAAATCCAAGGGCAGTCTTAGCAATTTAGTGAGGCTCTAAGCAACTTAGTGAGATCCTGTCTCAAAATTAAAAAGTGCTGAGATAAACAGCAACATGTACTAGCACCAGACTACAGACATGTTATATCAGGCAGAAGGCTGCCAAAGGGGAAAAAGTTTTATATTTTTCAGTTCTTCATCTCAAGGTTTTACTTAACTATTGTTAGTGTATATAAAAGCTGGTCTTTTCAATTGAAGTAATCTACTTTTTTAAAGGATGTAGCTCAGTGGTAAAGCAACCAGTACCAAAAAAAAAAAAAAAAATGAAAACCTGTTTTAAGGGCCCAGAGGTGTGGCTCAGCAGTAGATTGCTTGCCTTGCACATGTGAGGCCCTGGGTTTGATCCCTAGCACCACAAAAAAATTAAATTAAATTAAAAAATAAAAATAAACCTACCCTGTTTTAACTGGAATTTATTCCAAGTTGCCAACAAGTTAAGAGCCACCTATAACGTCTACATAAACAAAATTGACTTTTGCCTTTTTCTACTAGAGTGTTTTGACTATTATCCACTTTCTTCCAACAGAACAAATACATATCTAAACTTGCCTGAAATAGATAAACAGCAATATGCACTAGAACCAAGTTACAGACATGTTATATCAGGCAAAAGGCAGCCAAAGGGGAAGAACATGGGCAGAAATTTTATTTTTTTCAGTTCTTTGTCTCAAGGTTTTACTTAACTATTGCTAAGGTATATAAAGGCTGGTTTTTTCAAATGAAGTAAGCTACTTCTTTAAAGCTTTCAGGATTTAATTTATTTGTTTACTTGTGCTATGAATGCTACAGGGACAGATTTTTCACAATATACTGAATGAACCTGGCTTAGTAAAATAGATAAACGTACATAAAATTGTAAAATACATTACAACATAGTCTTAACAGTCGTAAAAATGTGGTTTTCTTCTCTTTTTGCTTACCTATCTTCTAATTTTACTATAAAAAATATGTAAACATGTATAATAACTAAAGCAATTGTATTTTGGGTAGATAGGGCCTCACTAAGTTGCTGAGGCTTCACTAAGATGCCGAGGCTGGCTTTGAACTCGAGATTCTTCTGCTTCAGCCTTTGAGCCGCTAAAATTACACACCTGTGCCACCCTGCCCAGCCAAAAGCAATTTTTTTTTTAATGAAGTATAAGGCATTCTATACCAAGTCATTCTTCACTTAAAGATCACTGGGGTGTAAGCAGGGCTATCACTCAGTGAGAGAGCTTTTGCCTAGCATGTGCAAGTTCATGGGCTCAATCAGTAACATTAGGGGAAAAAAAAGATCACTGGGGTTTTCCAAAGCCTATAAAATTAATTCCAATTTAGTATGATTCTTCCCAAGATGATATTAAAATTCTCTCTCGGAGCTGGAGAGGTGGCTCAGTGGTAGAGTGCTCACCTAGCATGCATGAGGCACTGGGTTCCATCCTGGGCACCACATTAAAAAAAAAAAAAAACCCTAATGAATCCACCTAAAACTAAAGATACATAAATAAATAAATAAATAGATAGATAGATAAATAAAAATTCTCTCTCCACTAAAGCTTCACACTTCAGTCACACTAATTTTACTGTCTCAAATATGTCAGCCTGTTTATTTTTTGTTTGTTTTTCTTTTTAGTTTGGTTTCATCATGGGAACTGAACCCAGGGGGACTTTACCACCAAGCTATGTTCCCAGCACTTTTAAATTTTTTATTTTGAGAGAGGGTTTCACTAAATTGCTTAAGGATCTTGTTATAGTTGAAGCTGGCTTTGAACTTGATATCCTCCTGCCTCATCCTCCCATGTTGCTGGGATTATAGGTATGTAGCACAGCCCCAGCCCAAGGTGGTTTTATAAATCACTAATCTCTAATAGTGTCTGACAGGCAGTATATTCTCAAATATTATGTTGCTGTTACACAGAATATTTTAAAACACATAATATATTGTGTAATATATGTGTATATATAAAATGCTCATAACTCATGATAATCTCATATTCAGTGTATAAAGTTAGAATATATGCCAAATATGACAAATAGCTACATTCCTAAATTGCAGAATCCAGTTGAAACTGTGCACACACTTGAAACAACAATGTAGTTTTTTGTTTGTTTTGTTTTTATGCTGGGGAATGAACCCAAAGGAAAGACAAGCTTTACCACTGAGCACATTCCCACCCCTTTTTACTTTTTGTCATTTTGAGATAGGGTCTTGCTAGTAAATTGCTGAGGCTATTCTTGAACTTGAAATCCTCCTGTCTAAACCTTCCAAACAACTTGGATCACAGGAGTGTGCCACCACATCCAGCTAGAAAGACTTATTTTGACTCAGTTTCAGAGGCTTCAGTGAATGGTCACTTGGGCCTATTGCTTTGGGCCTATGGCAGCAGAGTATAACAGGGTGGAAGCACAAGGCAAAGGAGGCCTGTTCACCTCCGGGTGGCTAGGAAGCAAAGAGAGAGGGAGGAGGTGTCCAAATTTTCCTTTCAAATGCAATCCCCCCAATGACCTAACTTCTTCCAAATAGGTTTCACCACTAAAAGGTTCCACCACACCTCCCAATAGCACCACATGCTGGGGACCAAGTTGTTTCCACATAAGCCTTTAGGGGATATTTCAGATCCAAACTACTGCAAACTACAAATCCCTGTTAACCACTGGCAATTTTATCTATCTGTATATATTTTTCTGATGAGACAGAGCTCCTCTAAGAATCCTCAGCTTAAAGAAGAGAATATATATTAAAAACTAGGCTCTAAAAGAAATCAGAAACCTTAGCAAAAATTGAGATTGTTTCTGTATTTATAAAATAAGAACAAAAATACTGAACTCAAAGAAGCCAGGGTTAACTTATTCAAACTAAAAATGTTATATATTAAGATAAATTAGAAGTATAATCTTTTTTATATGTGGTGCTAGGAACTGAACTCAGAACTTCCAGCATGCTAGGCCAGCCAGCATTCTACCACTGAGCTACATCCTCAGCCTTTTGTGAGACAGGATCTAGCTAAGTTGCCAGGACTGGCCTAGAACTTTAAATTCTCCTCACTCACCTTCCAGAGGAGCTGGGATTACAGGTGTAACCACTCTCAGTTCCCACTTCACATTAAATGAGCTCATAACATATGGCCTTTCCTACTCTATTTCTAAAATTGAAGACGTATTCACACCAAAATATAATCTTAAGGCAGGAAAAAAAATCTTTCCCTCCTTTCAATGATAGATTTTTATCCAAAACCTTCATAATTATACAGGTTCTGAACAGAAAGCTCAATGATACCTTAAAGAAATGTAATGTAAAAAGTAAACACCACAAGATAAAATGTATGAATTGGACTTCATCAAAAAATTTTAAAGGAGGGGCTGGGGCTGTAGCTCAGAGAAAGAGCACTTGCTTAGCATGTGTGAGGCACTGAGTTTGATCCTTAGCACCACATAAAAATAAACAAATACAATAAAGTCATGCTGTCCATCTACAACTATAAAAAAAATTTTTTTAAATTTTCAAACGAGAAGGCAATTAATAGACTTGAAAGAAAAATGACTCTTCTGATGAAATAAAAAAGCAACACCATTTGAAAAAAGGCAAGATTTTAAGATACTTCACTAAACAAGATATACCAATTATAAATAAACCCATGAAAAGATGCTACCCAGCAATCCCATTCCTCAGTATTTACACAAAAGAAATGAATACATGCCCCAAAACTTGTATACTTCAATGCTCATGGCCATTTCATTCATAACAGACAAAACATGGAGACCGAAAGTCCAAAATCTGGAGAACAGATAAACAATTTGTCATATTCTGTACAATGGAATACTACTCAGTAATAAAAATGGTTTAGCCACTAATAATTAACAATGACAGGGATAAATCTCAAAAACATTATAGTAGGTACAAGAAGCCAAACACAAAAGGCTATATATTGTATAATTCCATTTGCATGAAATTCTACAAAAGCTATAGGTCAATGGTTGTCAGGGAGTTTGCTAGGAAGAGGCTAACTACAAAGGGGCACAAAGAAACCTTTTTTAAGGTGATGGAAATCTATATCCTGGCTATGCTGTTCATTACATGACTGTATCCATTTGCCAAAACTCATGAAATTATACACTTAAAATTGAGTTTTATTCTGTGTAAATTGTATCTCAATAAAATTCACTATAAAAAGTGATGAATTCACAGTTTTTATCTCATCAACACAAAAATGAACTTTAATTCCAGCATTTTAAAATTTTAAATCTAAGCATTTCCTACATAATACAAAATCAACATTAAGACCTGAGGCAAGTTACCACAGTAAATATACAGCAGAGATTGTTTTCATCTCTTACTAATTAGTGATAAAACTCAATTAAATAAAAACTAAGGTTTGTCCAAACCTACCCAAATCTATTAAAGAAAGAAGCAAATTACAAGTACACTCATTTAGACAAGCCATAACAAGTTTAGATATAAGAAGTGTTTTCTCAATGTGTTTCATTATGCAGTGTAGTAGTGAGTTTTTAATATTAGGTAAAAAGTTTTTATCAAATTATGACTTTCTAAAAAGATATACTTCTTGTTTATAACAATTATACAGTTTTTAGCAACAAAGTTCATAGTCAATTATTTACAAATACTGAAGAAAGAAGTAAGGCAAGAATGAAAATTCTGGCGAGCACTCTGCTTTCAGATGCTTTGACAATACTATTGCACTGCTAGCTGTCAAGTACAGTAGTGCAATAAAGTCAGAGCATTCGTAAGCAGTAATAAGTAGGAAAGGAACATAAACGAATCTTGCATCAGTTGAAGCTTCAGTGTGAAAAGAATTTGAAGTTGGATTGCCACTTTGGTCAGAAGACATCAAAACATAAAGACATTTATATCAATGTGATATTGGTTTTTGATGACTAATCAACCATTAACATTCGAATAGAAACATGCAGAGATGTAAAGGAATTTTTAAAATATCTTGAGTCTTGGTAGTAATTAACAAGTGTATTAGTAATACCTCAAAATTGGTATTAATAAAACCAATTAGAAGTACTAAGTCACAGTTGTGATAAAGTTTCCTCGTCTCTGATGAGATAGTTTGTTGGTTAGCTCCTTTTCCAAAGCAAAATGACTGATTGATTACCTGCCATATAAAACAAGCCCTTTGAATAAGAATGTTAAAGAAAATAAATGAAAAATAATAAATGTGTAAAATCTCTTATATACCCAATCTATTACTCTGGATTCTAAACTATAACACAAAACACACACACACACAAAGCATTTTGTAAGGCATGACAGTGCGTGCCTGTAATTCCAGTGACTCCGGACGCTGAGACAGGAAGATCACAAGTTTGAGGCCAGCCTCAGGGAAACCCTATCTCAAAAATAAAAAGGACTAGGGATGTACTCAGTGTTCTAAAGTGCCCCTGGGTTCAATCCTCAGTACCAAAAATAAAAGTACTTATCATTATAGCTTTTTATTTCAAGAGTTTACTGAGGACTATGATAACAAAGAAAGACACTGCCAAATAATCAATGTGAGCTAAACATGACAATATTATCCCAACCTAATTGAATTTTATGGAAAGAGGTTTTAAATATAAACCTTAAATATAAAAGGAAAGCAAATTAATTCTTGTTAATTTTAAAATATCAAAATGAAAATAATGGAGAAAGAGGCCTGAGATGTAAACAATAAATTTCCTTAAAAAACAAATGTAAACTTAGAAATAGAAATCATAGAGTTGGGCATGGTTGCACATGCCTAATCCCTGCTACTCAGGAAGATAAGGCAGAAGGATGCAAATTTCAGGCCAGCCTGGACAATTTGGCAACATCCTGTCCCAAAAAATAACAAGGCAGGTAGATGTCACTTCTTAGTGGTAGAGAGGACCTAGCTTCAATCCCTAGGGACTGGGGGGGGGGGGGGGGGTTGTGAGGATTAGTAAGCATATCATAGTATCACATTACACTTTTGTGTACAATCACTAGTAGAACCACAAAAGGAGGGCCTTCCACAAATATCATTCAATCAATAAGTAAAGGGAAAATAGTTAGAGAACACATATTACTTTACAATGAGGTTATTCCTCCTTTAGTAATGTTGACTGATGCAAAAATACTTTCCTCTTATTTTCACCAACCTTCCTTTAAATGGTCCAGTTCAGCTACTTAGGTGGCTCAAGCCCACCAAGAAATGGGACTCAAATTTGGGACAGCTGGAACATAAAGAGTCTTGGCCTCAAATCCTGGGCCACAAAATTCAAATGTGAGAATATTTA
The DNA here is from genome assembly GCF_047511675.1 of Marmota flaviventris. Taxonomy (NCBI): domain Eukaryota; kingdom Metazoa; phylum Chordata; class Mammalia; order Rodentia; family Sciuridae; genus Marmota; species Marmota flaviventris. Next base: position 44,031,740 of record NC_092514.1, on the reverse strand, counting down.
ACTCTTGTCAATCAAGTGTCATGTTTTAAAGACAAGTGTTTATAAAGACAAGTGTTTAGTATTCTGAACTGTAAGTTAATACAAGAAAATAGAAAAAAATATTAAATTAAGAGGATCAGGCTATCTGTTTACAAAACTAAGATAACTTTTTCAAAGTTAAATACAATGCATTCTCTTTTCACCTACTAAATATTCCATACTGGTCCCCTGGCAATCCTTTATTTAAGTAATGTAAGACCAACAAACAAAAACCCATAAGATTGTACCAGAAATCATTTACCTTTAGAATCTTAGAAACTACACTGATTCTGGTTCTTAGATAAAACATTTTTTAAAGGAATATGGCAAATCCGAAGATGAGATGCACCATCCTTTACTATCGAGTCAATACAAAATAGGAATATTAAAAATAATAATAAAAATTCCAATTCATTCTTAAACTCTAATAATTTTTTTTAAATATTTATTTTTTAGTTGTAGTTGGACACAATACCTTTATTTGTTTTTATGTGATGCTGAGGATTGAACCCAGGGCCTCGCGGTTGCTAGGCAAGCGCACTACCACTGAGCCACAACGCCAGCCCGTAAACCCTAATAATTAGGAAAACAAACCAATAACTTGAAAAAAAGCTACCACTAATTTACTTTTAAGAAATTTAAGGGGGGAGGGAACTCTGCTTTATAGTCTTCCTCTCATCAAAAGGAAGTTTAAAAGCTATCTCATAATTAAACATCTAAAAGTTTAAAAGTTGGCTGCCTCGTAACTTTCTAAAACCTCCATTTTTCAAAATGTTTACTTGCTTTTCCCTTAAAATAGAATTTGTTCATTCTAACAAAAAAAAAAAAAGAAGAAGAAGAAGTTTTTTAAGAATATTGATGCTATTGCAAAAGCTAGAAAAAAGTATAAAAATTAAACAGCCAACAGGCTGTGTGGGCATATATTAAAAAACAATTAGCATCAGGCAGCATATAACAACTAAGCAGAAATATCTGTATCTGCAGAGAGGAATTTAAAATGGGGGAGTGGGAAAAGACAGTCTTAATTTTTATGCCTGTTGATAGAAGTAAACTCCTATCCTTGACATTTCGTGTATTTAAAAAAAAAAAGTAAAAATAAAAAATAAAAACAAAACGAACAAATATTCATTATTGCAGGTTTGGAAAATTGCAGAAAGAAAATTCGTCTTCCCTCCCATGTCTCCCTCCATTCTGTTTCCATACCCACACTCCCTCCACAAAGAAAATTTGGACACAAATGTTAAAGTAATTGAAAGCCTTGCAATTAAATGTAAATAAAACCGGTGCTTCAATTCCTTAACAAATCAAATGAAAATAATAAGATAAATCAAGGCCTAACATTTTTCTGGGGTGGGAATGGGGCGGGGGTAGTACACACTATCATCCAGGATCACCACAGATCCTTACCAAAGCAGAAGTTAAAGAACCAATATTCATCTTGGAAAGAGCAGTGTGGGCACACAGATATACCTAAGCAATAACGCCAGGGAATGGAGGGGAGGAGGAGAAACAGATTGAAGCCGGAGAAGAAAGAAGTTTTTTTGTACTTTTTAAAATTTGATCTTGTTATTTTCTTTAAAAAACAACAGGAACTCAAAGATGGGTACTTCCTCAAAGTTCCATATTTTTAAAGGAACCAACCCAATCTGAAAATACCGATAATGCAAGAAGAAAATAAAGAGTGAAGGCAGAACAAGGGAGCCAAGAAAAAAGCGCGGGCTATCAAGCTGGTAGACTAAGGACGGGAGGGAGGGAATTAAGGGGACAAGAGAGGGTAAGGGCTAACCCCATAAAGAAAACAAGGATAGCCCTTCAGCTTGGCACCCTCCAGCAGGCCACACACAACAGCAACAAGGGGAGTGCTTTCTAGTTCTTCGCCCCCGCCCTCTACTTTCACAGATGAATGAAAATGGGCAACTCTTGAGCAAGGTGCCCTCCCATTTCCAATATCCCCGGCTCTCGAGGAAACGAGCCTATAGTTCAGATCCCCATAGCTCCGACGGCTCGCTCACCCAAAGCTTGCATCCTCCGGGCCAAACACATAGCAGTCTAGGGGACTCCCTTGGCCGCTAGGAAGTTGTAGCGCACGTTTAGCATCCTTTCTTAGCCCGCCTTCGAAAACATGAATGGTTCGTTTCTCCCCGCGCCCCCTTCCGCGGCTTACTTCCCACCCCACATCCCCCTTTTTTCTAGGGGTGTGAACGACCTCCTCCCGTCTTGGGGCGTTGATAGACCCTTCCAGTCGTGTGTGTGTGGGTGTGTGTGTGTGTGTGTGTGTGTGTAAATACATAAAACGCTGTTTCCATCAGGTACAGCTCCTTCAGGGATAGAAAAGTGAAGGCAAGAAACAAGAAATTCCAAAGGCCCCACACCCTCAGCATCTCCCGCCATTTCCCTCACGAATTTCCCGGATGTACCCCTTCGCCCGCGGCGGTTAGGAGACCAGGCGGTGGCGGCTCCCTTTGGTGCAGGAGGAGGGAACTCCAATTTGGTCCAGCCTCCGCTGCCCAGAGTTTCCCGCAACTCCACATTGCTCCCCACCTTCGAGGCCACTGGGGAAAAATTAATTACCCAGTAGGTGTCCTTCACTTTGCACTCACCATCAGTTCGAGCTTATCGACCTCCGCCTCCATGTTGAATAGTTGACATTCCTCAGACCGCGGCGGCGCTTAAGCTGCAAGCCGTACTAGCACTGAGGGTCTCTATTGGACAGCTGTCACTCAATGTTTCGCACTCATTGGCTCCTCTGTTTTACCGGCGCCCGCCCATTGGCAACTGGGTGCCGCCCCTCCATATGAAACACATTTTCCTGTTGGGTAAAGACACAAAACGCCGCAGGAGGATTGGCTGCAGCATATATATTTTTTTCCATTGGCTACCCTATCTCTCTACTTTCAATTTCATAGTTAGGGCTCAGCAGAGAAGAGCTTTCGATTGGTGAAATCACAAGAAGAACCAACCAATTACACAGAAGCTTCCACCGACAGCATAGGGGACGCGACACACCCTCTTTCCTCTCCCGCCTTCTCCTTATTCATACTAAAAGCGCCTCATGCCCGATTGGTCGGAGAGTAATTCTATCTCAGCCAATCATAAGCCAGGCTGTGTTCCTACGCTACCTGGAAAGCGAATCGTGGGGAAGCCACGTCTACGATTGGTCCCTCCGTGACGAGGATTTAATTTTGAATTTTTCTTTATGGCGTGGAAGAAGCCTCTGCCCGGACTCCATCTAATCCCCAGGCTCTTAGACTAGTAAGTGCAGGGACAATTCTTTCTGTGTTACCTGGGCTCGGATCTTCCGTGATTGGACCTGTTGCTGCTTGTGTTTTTATGGGTAAAGGAGGAGGGGACTGGCTGGAGTAGGAAGGGAGAAGCAGAAAAAGGGAGATTTGCGGCTTGGGAAGAGGTTCTCGGCTTGGCTCCATCCGAGCGGTACTTCTATTAACACTCTGAAAAATATGTTTTGGAATGAAGCATCTGACTTCCTGTTGCTCGTTCCTTTATATCTTTGCTACTCAAAACGGGTTCACGGACCAGCGAAATTGACATGATTTGGCCCCTTATTAGAAACGCAAAGGGCTCCACCCATACTTTCTGAGTTAGAATATGAATTGCAATAAGATCCACGATCACTCCCGTGATTCCTATATACATTAAAGTTTGAGAAGGTATATTTCTTGGCTAAGAGTATTCCAATGGTCCTTGACACACTCTTATTTTTTATTTTGGCGGGGCGAGGGGGTACCAGGGATTGAACTCAGGGGCACTCGACCACTGAACCACATCCCCAGCCCTATTTTGTATTTTATTAGAGACATGGTCTCACTGAATTGCTTAGCGCTGGCTTTGAACTCGCGATTCTCCTACCTCCCCGACCCTAGCGGCTGAGGTTACAGGAATAAGACACTGCGCCGGGCCCCTTGATACACTCTTAATGCTATCGAACATTCTGTGTCAATTTTAAGTGTGCGCTTATTGCTATATGCCAAATACCGTGCTGAAGGAGACTTTAGAGTCCTGCGATCCCTCTCGAGAAACCAGACAGAAATTTAAAAAGCAATGCTACATAACATAAAACGTAAAATCAATATCAGTAAGTGTCAAAAATAGTGCTGTGGTTTTCAAGATGAACTAATCGAACTGGTAATAGAAACTAAATCGTCTGAAGACCATTAATGAGGGATAAGAGGCCTCCATAAAAATAAGAACATGGTAATGAAATGTAACTGTGATTTCCGTTGCTGCCACAACCTTGGACATGCTTCATGACCAAAGAACTTTTCATATCACCTGATGGAATTTTAACAGGAGCAGCATTGCCTGCCAACAGCTAGAGAAGATTGTAAAGGTGTATATAAAGTCTTATAGGGCTGGGGTTGTGGCTCAGCAGTAGAGAGCTTGCCTAGCATACGCAAGGTGCTGGGCTCAATCTTCATCACCACATACAAATAAATAAATTAAATAAAGGTATCGTGTCCAACTACAACTAAAAAAAATTTAAAGATAATAATACAGTGCTATAAAAGCACAAAAGCAATAACATTTCAACCACTATAAATTTATAAGAACAGAAACTATTTTGGTCTTACACATGATTGTATGACAGCACCTAGCAGAATATCTGATGGATTTTGTTTTAATTTTTAATTGTTTGGTAATGGAGATTTAATTTAGGTGTGCTTTACCATTGAGTCACATCCTCAGTCCTTTTTATTTATTTAATTTTTTTTAGAAACAGGTTCTCACTAAGTTGCTTAGGGCTTTGCAAAGTTGCTGAGGCTGGGTTTGAACTGGTAATCTTCCTGCCTCAACCTCCTGAGTTGCTAAGATTATAGGTATGTGCCACCGTGCCTGGCTACCTGATGAATTTTCAACACTCAACTAATGTCTATAAGATAAAAGTAACAAAAGTTTTGAAAATTAGGTTTAAGATGACTTAGAAAAGGATACCCCAAACAAGGGGAAAGACTGGTTATATTATAGACAGTATTTGGTATTTAATAAACCTAAGTACAAACTAGTTGTCACTAGAAGAAATGAGGCTGCAGAGCACTAAGTTGTGAACAGCTTTGAAAGATGTGCTAAGGAATTTATATATATAATGTTGGCACAAAAGGACCGAGCCAGTCACAAACTTTACAGATCAGCAAAAGCCTTTATTCGGTAATGGAGTCACACCTCTAATGGGCCTACTTTCCTGGTGGAAAATGAGCCACTGGCCAAAGAGGGAGTCCATACTTACATAGGTCACACTGAGAATTGACTTAACTCAGGAATTTAGGGTCTGTTTTACTGGGCGAAATGGCGGGGGCAGTTCTGGGGGCAGTGGTCAGTATTCTGGATTTGTCTTTACTGGGCCAGATGGAGGGTCTGGGGTCAGTGGTCAGCATCTGGAAATGGATTTGTTTGGGGAAGGATCAATGTTTTTGACCTCTTCCCACAGACTGTCCTTCCAGATTTGATAGATATCTCCTCCCCAAGGCCTGTCTTGTTACTGGGAAAGAATGTATTGGGAAAGGATCAATGTATTGCCTTCTTTTTCACTCCCTCTCCCCAGGCCACACTATTTGGGGTTTGTCATTTTCTATATCCATCATATATAATTTATATATAATATATTAATATATATATGACATTATATGTGTGTGTGTGTATATATATATATATATGTATACACACACACACATTATGTGTGTATGTTACTAAGGATCAAACCTATGACCTTCCACATGCTAAGCAAGCACCCTACTACTGAGTAATACCCCCAGTCCCTAGAATTGTTAAAGAAAGAAAACTTAAAGTTATACTTGTTATAAAACACACTGAGGAAGACTTTTTTCAGGACCATTGCAATAGGTATAGGGACCACTGCAGTGGGATTCCCCCCACTGGGTGGGATTTTGAGTGAGGAGAGAGAGATTGGGCTCAACTCCAAATATAATATAGGCAAATATAATTTATGGGCAAAGAACAAAGTCAATGGATGGAAAATTACTAAGAGGTAAGGGGGATTCTACCTAAACAGATTAAGTAAGATTCATGCTAGACAGACCAGGGTGATCAGAGAAACCTAAGTAATGGAGGAAGATGAGGAACCTTATAATGTTTTGTTGTTTTGGGGGGGTGAGGGTGGTAGTTCTTGCTAAACTGATTTGGCAGAGTTTTTTGCTAAAAGCTAAAACCAAATTTTGTAAGTACAAAGACGGGTTTAGAAGAAGCTTCAGGAGCCTGATCAAGCACAGAATCTTTGTCAAAATCAATCCACCAAGTATAGCTAGAAAGTCCAGTTCCTTTCTAAAGTCTGTTTTCAGGACTGGGATGTAGTATGGGCAAGACTCTGGGTTTGATTCCCCAGCACCACCACCAGGGGAAGAAAAATTTTAAGTCTATTTTCATAATTTAAGTATTGGTAATATAGGAAAAAAGGACAAGAGGCTGGTTCTATCCTTTTTGATCCCTAACAAAACATAAAGGTAAAGCAATGGGGAAGGGCTATGGAGAGGCAGATAGAATCCAAGGAAATGAAAGGTGCCATGGAAATCTCAGATTCTGGGGATCCCAACAGTGGACTGTGATAGTTTCCCATGAAATTTCTCCATAAATGGCACTGCACATGGATTTGATGAGATTTAACCGTTTTTTCTCCCCCAAACACAAAATTACTACTTTCTGGGAGGATCTCCTAAGTATCTTCTTCATTCAAAATATCTTTGTATACCTGGGATATGGTTCAGTGGTAGACCTCTTGCCTAGCATGCTCAAAGCTGTGGATTCAATCCCCAGCCCGGATCTGTGCTTTATTTTGAATTTAAAAAAAAATCCCTTTTATTTATTAATCGCTGCTAAGTCTTCTTTTATTATTTCAACAGGGAAAAAAAGTGATATAATAGGGCTGGGAATATAGCTTAGTTGGTAGAGTGTTTGACTCGCATGCACAAGGTCCTGGGTTCAATCCCCAGCAACACAAAAATAAAAAATAAAAAGGTGAAGTCACCAGTCATGGTGACACATGCCAGTAATCCCAGCAACTTGGGAGCCTGAGGCAGCAGGATCTGAAATTCAAGACCAACCTCAAAAACTTAAGGAGACCCTGTCTCAAAATAAAAATTTTTTCAAAGGGCTGGAGAGCTGGGCACAGTGGCCCACACCTATAATCCCAGCAGCTCAGGAGGCAAAGCCAGCCTCAGCAATAGCAACTCAGTGAGACCCTGTCTCTAAATAAAATACAAAATAGGGCTGGGGATGTGACTCAGTGGTTGAGTGCCCCTGAGTTCAATCCCCAGTACCCACCTCCATCACAAAAAAAAGAATGAAAAGGGCTAGAGATGTAGCTCTCAGTGGTAGAGCTCCCCACGTTCAAGCCTACTACTGCAAAAATATGTAAATAAATAAATAAGAAGCCAGCCAACTATGTTTTGTTTTGTTTTGTTTTTCCCCTCAAGCCTCTAAGAACAATTAAGAAAAGCATTCTGTTAATTTGGAGCCTGACAATTAATCCAGCCACTTCTAGAGAGCTGTTGATACATCACTCTTTGTCATTAGGGATAGCCTCTGTAAGTCCAAAGCTGTTGCAACCAAAGCACATCTTGGTTTTTATAATCCACAGCAGGGTGGGAGGAGGTTCTTTAGCCAGTGGAATCTGAGAGCTGAGCAAGTGTAGAGCTGCATACCAAGTGCTGAAAGGTTACTGAGTGAACAGAAGTGGAATGAATGTGTATTTTAAAGGCTTATTGTTCCTATTCAAATGTAAGTTTGAAGGGAAAGAGGCCCAGGCCTTCAGACAGTTTTCCTTTCTGCTACTTGAATAAAACATCTTTGTTCCTCAGGTAACAACAACTAAAACCAGCAAAGGCCCTCTGGAGCCTCAGATCAAACTTGCTCAGACTTAATTCTTAAGTAAAGAATATGGATTAAAATATAAGTGTGCTAGGTGATATTTTAAATGCTTCAGAATAAATTGTTTTTAAACACTTTTAGATTTGGGATAATTGTTATTTCATTATAAGCTACTATTATACCATAGGCTGCTAGAAAAAACATGGTCTTTGAAGACTTACAGATCCAGACTTTATACTTTATTCAATTAACCTTGGGCATATCATCTAATCTTTCCAATCATCAGTTTATTCCTGTATAAAATGGGAATAAAAATCCTCTTTGTCAGGGATACTTTGCAGGATAGTGAAGATTGACTGAGAATATGTATGTGAGGGTGCTAAAAAATAAAGGGACATTCAGTTAACAGTGTTTTCTCCTCACACAACCAACTCTGCCTATGATCATAGTGGATGTGCAGTAAACGTTGCTGATAAAGAAACTTATATTCTTTCAATGTTTAACCTCAATTCAATTATAGCCATTTTCTCTGTTATAAAGAAAAGGTACACAAAGCAACATAAGTAAAATAAATGTAGAAAACAATATAATGCCAAAGTCAAAGTCTCTCCAGATGCAGCCTTTCTTTTTTCCTTTTTTATCCCCCAGTGCTGGGGATTGAATTCAGAGGCTCACACATGGTGGGCAAGTACTTTTCTACCAGGCTACATCCCCAGCAATTTTTATTTTATTTTGAGACACAGTCTTGCTAAATTCCCCATGCTGGCCTCAAACTTGAAATCTTTCTGTCTCAGCCTCCAGCAGAGATGGAATTACAGGTTTGTACCACCAGTCCCAGCTATGATTTATTAACCAAGAGGTAGGAAAAAAAAGAAAGAAAATAATCTGTAGCTACTACAGTTACACTAATTAAAGTTCTTTCGTGCTTTTCACCTTTACCTTTTCTGTTTGGTTTTAGGGACAAGTGGCCAGACCTGGATTATTGGATCAAGTCAGGCCTCGAGCCGAGGATCCTGATAACAGATTCAAGAGTGTGTAAGGTTTGCTGTAACGGTAATTCATTGAAGTACATACTTAAGGTTGGTGTGCTTTCTATATGTATGTGTTATTCTTCAATAAAAAATGTTTTTAAAAATTTCTCTGCAGAAATTATGCCCAAGTTCAAACAACGAAGAAGAAAGCTAAAAGCCAAAGCCAAAAGATTATTTAAGAAAAAAGAAGCCTCTCACTCCCAGTCCAAGCTACCTACACCTCCCCCTCCACTACCCTCACCAGAAAGGTAAGACATAATGTGGAACAGAAAAAATATTAAGAGACATCTGATCAGTTTAAGGTACAGGTACCAGATTTAACAAACAAAAATATAGAATATGAAGTCATTTGTATTTCAGCTGAACAGTGAATAATTTTTGGCAAAAGTGTGTCCCATGTAACATTTAGAATTTACTTTTATTAAATTATTCATGCTTCATCTGAAATTAAATTAAATTTTAACTGGACATCTGAATTTTGCATGACAACCACAGTTCTCACTTTCAAGTGAAATGAGAATCAGAAGAAATTGTGTCCAAATGCACGGTAACTATATTCTCTTTTCCAAGTGAACTAAGTGATGAAAGGGGGCCATAGGACAAGAATCTATATCTTAGTTTTGCTAAAGTTTGATCATTTGTTTTCTGGAACTCATGTCCTCTTAAAAAAAAAATAATATGAGTTTTAGGAATTGTAGGGTACTGTTTTTCACAGTAACTTATACATTATAAGTTATACTCTTTCTTGTTGTGACTCTCTTTTATTTTATTTTTGGTACTGCTGGGAATTGATCCCAGGGCCTTGCATATGCACACATTCTACCACTGAGGTTACACTGCCAGTCCTATACCTTTCTTTATAGAAGATTTTTGAAAGCAGACCTTCATAAAGTAATAACTGCAGTGATACCATGTTTGACTCTTTTCCATGTCTCCTGAATATTGTAAATCTCCTAACTGATTTCTCTATTTTTGCTCTTGTCCCTTCTGCAATGCATGTTCAATGCAGAGGCTGGCTTGGGCCTGTTAAAATCATGCATGTCATATTGCTTCTCTGTTTTAAAGTCTCCAATGAAAGTAAGAGCTTTCTCCAGTCGGTTTATTTTTTCATATGTATATGTGCTTAGAGAATTCTTTTTCACTTGTTATATAAAATGTTCAACTTTTTTTGTTGTTTTTGGTCCCAGGGAATGAACTCAGGTGCTCTCAACCACTGAGCCACATCTCAGCCCTATTTCATATTTATTTATAGACAGAATCTCACTGAGTTGCTTAGTGCCTCACCATTGCTGAGGATGGCTTTGATCTCACGATCCTCCTGCCTCTGCCTCTAGAGCTGCTGGGATTACAGGTGTGGGCCACTGCACCCTGCTTCAGATTTATAATTTTTTAAATGCATATAACTAAGCTGATTAAGTATTACTGTCAACAGAGTCAAATGTATCTTTTTGCATTTTGAATCTGAAAAATTTTTATTTTGTAACAAAAATTTTATCTGTATTGCTAACTTGAACTTGTTTATTCCATTAAAATTTTACTAAAATAGCTGGGTGCAGTGGCGCATGCCTGTAATCCCAGAAACTCGGCAGCTGAGTCAAGAGGATCCTAAGTTCAAGTCCAGCCTCAGAAATTTAGTGTGACCCTAAACAACTTAGCAAGACCCCTGGAGTCAATCCCCAGTACCCCCCCCCCAAAAAAAAGAAGGAAAAATACTAAAATATACCTTGGGTTTTGGAATTATGTTTTAGATACAACACTAAAAGCATAAAACATGAAAGAAAACTCTCCAATGTCTTACTTTCTCAGAGTAAAAATTAAAATCTGTTATATGACTCACAATGCTTATGTGATCTGACTCTGACCTTATTTCCCAATCCCTTCCCTCTCAGTCTATCTACCCTGGTCATTCTGGCCTCCTTGCTATTCCTTGAACACTTCAGGTGAGCTTCTACTTCAGGGCCTTTGCACTTACTTTTGACTTTCTCTAGATTGCTCTTCTCTCAAATATTTGATTGCTAGCTTCCTGACTTCATTTTTTCCCCCAAGTCTCCTTCTCACTAAGATTATCACTGACTTTTCTACCTCAAACCCCACCCATCATTTCACATTTTCCCCTTTTGCTTTATTTTGTCTCCTTATATATATTTATTATTTATTTGTTTAGTTGCTTATTTATTTTTACCTTTCTTCTCCCATGACACATAAACTCCATGACAGCATAGGGATTTTGTTTATTTGTTTGTGGGGTTTTAATATTTATTTTTTAGGTGTAGTTGGACACAATACCTTTATTTAATTTAATTTATTTTTATGTGGTGCTGAGGATCAAACCCAAGGCCTCATACATGATAGGCGAGCGCTCTACTGCTGAGCTACAACCCCAGCCCGGAATTTTTAATCTATACTGTCCATTACTGAATCTCCAGTGACTATAATATAGTAAATATTTAATAAAAATGTAGTGAATGAGTGAATCCCTAAATTCTAGAATTTACTGAAAAGTTTGGCTGTAGAAAGTCCCTCCTCCTGAGTCACATTATAAAACCTGCTTATTAAGGCTGGGTATGTAGCTCAGTGGTAGATTGCATACTTATTAGTCAGGAATCCCTGGGTTCAATTCCCAGTGCTAAAAATATATATATATATATATATATGATAAAAAATAAATAAAACCAGTTTCTTGTTTAATTAGAGGCTATTATTCCAACTTAACTTTTATTTTTATTTGTTTGTTTGATTTTGTTTTTCTTGCAGAGTGATTATTTCTTCAACAGATGTACCCATTCCCCATAGTAGAAACTGGCTAAGACCATTTTGGAACTTCAAACTTCCCAACATCAAAGATGCAATAAAGCTTTGGAAAAATAGTGTGTGGTCTATATACAGCTGGTGCCAGAACTGTGTAGCCCAGGTATGGGTTTGACATACCTGTTTTCAACACATTTGGTGTTTGTATTCATATGGGTATGTGCTTAGGTCAGCTCAACACTCAGATGAAGCTCAAATAAGATGAGTTTATGGGGATCATGATTGCCTTTGCTTCTGTATGACATATATTAAACAACTTTCTGTTTCCTTTTTTCCCCTCTTTATTATATTGCTCATAAGATTCAGGATTCTTTACTTATGAATTTCAGGGTTTAGAAGTATTGAAAGATACCATCTTTCCATCCCGAATCTGCCACCGAGAACTTTACAGTCTAAAACAACAATTTTGCATTTTGCAGAATGAATTATGCAAGCTCCAAGAAACATTGAAGGTTGGTATTATCAAATAAAAGACAAATTCGGAATTAGGTAAGGAGGGATTTTATGTCTTTATGATTTTAGTCTTTATGAACAGACTATTCTAATATGAAAAATGTTCTGACTATGAGATCTATGATTATCTCAAATATCAGGCACAAAATGCCTAATGGGGTACTATTACTAAGGAAGAAGACAAAAATGTATATTGGGAGGCATTTTGCAGTCTCTGCCACACACACAAAACATAAATGCAAACTAAACTTCAGTGCGTAACATTTTTACCCTATCAAATGTGCAAAACAAACACAAAAAACAAAACGGTAGGGGATGTGTTGATGCACACCTGTACTCCCAGCTACTCAGGAAGCTGAGGCAGAAGGATCACAAGTTTGAGGCCAGCCTCAGCAACTTAGTGACCCCAAAGCAATTAAGAAAAACCCTGTCTCAAAATATAAAATTAAAAGATGGACTGGGGATGTTACTCAGTAGCAGAGTGCTTCTGAGTTCAATTCCCATTATTGTGTGGGAGAAAAAAGAATATGGCATTATAATTGGGAATGTAGCTTAATGGCAGAGCACTTTTCTAGCATGTATGACCCCCAAGTTCAATCCCAAGTGTCCCCCTCCCCATATACACAAAGAATACAACATTAAAATAAATGTAGAAGTATATGCAAAACAGTGTTTATAGGATGCTTCCATGAATGATTAAAATATATATACTTTTTTGGTGGGGCATGGTAGCAAATACCTACAGTCCCAGCTGCTAGGGAGGCCCGGGCAGCTTGAGCTTAAAAGTTCAAGGGCAGCCTGGGCAACATACTGTGACCACCATCTCAAAAAATAAATAAGGAAAAAAGTTAAAATTAATCAAAATGTCCTTATAAAATATATGTCTAATTATACATGGAAGCATATATATATATATATATATATATATATATATATATATATATATGAATTATATACATACTTACATATCTATACATGTATGTAAAGACTGTTTTGAGCTGGGATATAACTCAATTGTAGAGTGCTAGCCTAGCATGTGTTAGGCCCTGCTTTTGACCTAGTAGAAAACAAATTATATACTCAAATTAAGAGAATCTGAAGTTTAAGATAAGGTATGAGCAGGATGTAGAAAAACAAAGGATCAGGTAGTATTGTGAGGCTTGCAAGAGCGGAGTTTCCTTCCCACTCTGGAAGGATTGGGAGGAATAACAGTTTATCAGAACTTGGAGACCCTAAAGGGCTCTTTGGCAGGAGTAGAAGCTTCCCTTGAAACACCCAAGCAGCCTAAAGAAAGCCCCTGTAGAACCTGTCTCCCTTACTCTGATTTTTAGCTACAAAGCTCCATGGTCAGGGATCACTGAGATGGTCTATATTGTAAAGTCTCTCAGGTCCCAGAAAAAGTGAAGGAGCAAACAGAGAATTATTCCACCCCATTATACAAGAAATGGGTGCTGAGTGCAGTTGCACACACCTATAATCCCAAAAGCTCAGGAGGCTGAGGCAGGATGATCATGAATTGAAAGCCAGCCTCAGCAAAAAAGCGAGGTGCTAAGCAACTCAGTGAGACCCTGTCTCTAAATAAAATACAAAATAGGGCTGGGGGTGTGGCTCAGTATTTGAGTGCCCCTGAGTTCAATCCTCCGAACCCAAAAGAAAAAAAAAAAAGAAATTGGTAGTGGTGTTTGTTTTTGTAGAGGGACAATTTGGTAGCTGAGTCAAAGATAGGAAAGGCCTTTCTTTTTCACTGTATACTCTTGCATCTTCTGAGTTTTGTGCTCTGTGTATGTAACCCCTATTTAACAACAAACGTAGAAAAGAATTTCTAAAACATAAAATAAAATTAATTGACCAATTGAGCTTTTGGTTCTAGAAGTAACTTTGTTGTTTTGAATTCTTCTGATTTTATAACTTCCTGATTTTATATCAGAGCAGTTTGCTGCTGGTGACTAGGATGTGAAGTGGTTCAGACCTTTTAATTTTTTTTTTTCCACTGTGGTGCTAGGACCTAAACCAGGGTCTTGTGCATGCTAAGCAAGCTCTCTATCACTAAGCTACACCCCAAATCTCTCTTATAAATACTCAAGAGTGGTTTTGAATTTCCTGACTGATGCATGCAGAAAAAAATAAACTATAAATATCCATTCCAAATCCCCCTAAGTGACACCTCTGTTCTCAGTGATTCAACATTGTGCTCGTTGATCTGGAAAGAAGCTTCTGGGATTCCACCTCTGCTCCCCAGAATTTACACCTCAAGGTGAACTAGCCAAAGGAGGGAAAGGCAAAGTTTCCTCATCTGTAACATTGGAATCATACAATTTGTAGGGAGCTAAGTGGATGATGACCTCCAAAAAGATAATGTTCAGGTCCTAATTCCCAGAACCTATAAATATTACCTTATTTGGGAAAAAGGATTTTAAGATGAGACATTCCTGAATTATCTGGGTGGACCCTAAATCTAATGATAACTGTCCTTGAAAGAGAGATACACAAGAGAATTCACACAGAGACAAGCAGGTGACCATAGAAACAAGAGATTGGAGTATTGCTGTGACAAGCCAAAGAATATTGACAGCTGCCTTTAACTGGAAAAGGCAAGGAAGGGGTTCTTTAGAGCCTTGAGAGGGAGCACAGCTCAGTTGACCCTTTTGATTTCAGACTTCCAGCCTGCAGCATTGTGAGAAAATAGAGTTTGATTGTTTTAAGCCACCAAGTTTGTGATAATTTATAGTAGCCACAAAAAATTAATATATCACCTTACTTAATAGGGTCATTGTTATTTGTTATTTGCTAGGGTTGGCATAATAAGATACCACAGATCGTTTATACAACAGAAATTTGTTTTCTCACAGTTCTGGAAGCAAGAAGTATGAGATCAAGGGGTCAGCAAGGTTTTCTTCCGAAGAACCTCTGTTGTCTTACAGATGACTGCCTTTCACTGTGTTCTCACATGATCTTTCCTGTCTGAGTACATTTCAGGTGTCATTTCCTTTTGTCCTAGGAATAACTGTTACATAGGATTAAGATTCACCCTAAATGTCTCATTTTTAATTTCACTACCTCTTTTTTTTTAATTTTTTATTTGTCCTTTTAGTTATACACGATGGTAGAGTGTATTTTGACATATCATACATACACGGAACATAACTTCCCATTTTTACAGCTGTACATGAGGTGGAGTTACAGTGGTTTGTGTGTCCATATATGAACATAAGAAAGTTATGATTGTTCAATATCTTTCCCATTCCTACCACCATCTCTTTGAAAGCCATATCTCCAAATAAATCACATTTTATAGTACTAGATTTTAAGACCTCCACATGAATTTTGGTCCATAATTCAACCCAAAACAGTCATATTCCAGCCTTTTATCACCTTTTTTTTTTTTTTGCGGGGGGGGGGCGAGTACTGGGGATTGAACTCGGGGCACTCAACCACTGAGCTACATCCCCAGCCATTTTTCTTTTTTAAAAATATTTGTTTTTTAGTTGTAGTTGGACACAATACCTTTATTTTATTTATTTTTTATGTGGTACTGAGGGTCGAACCCAGGGCCTTGCACGTGCTGGGCAAACGCTCTATCTCTAAGCCACAGCCACAGCCCTTCCCCAGTCCTTTTTTGTGTTTTATTTTAAAGACAGGGTATCACTGAGTTGCTTAGCGCCTCATGGTTGCTGAGGCTGGCTTTGCACTCGCGATCCACCTGCCTCAGCCTCCTGAGCCTCTGGGATTACAGGCGTGCGCCACCATGCTCAGCGCCTTTTACCCTATTTACCAGTACTTTGAATGTACTATATTCTTCTGATTAAGTATTTTCCTCTCTGGGATGAACTCCCCCCATCATCTCCCTCCATCTGGAAAGTCTTAATTCATTCTTTGGTGACTAATTATCATTCTCCAAGACTAGCTGTTCAATCTCAGAGCACACTTCATTGTTCTTCCTTTAAGTGTTATTTTGTATGGTTTCAAGTGTGTCTGTGAACGTTTAATGTCTGTCTGCGAGGTCACAGACAGGGCTCCCACCATACTCAGTGCCTAGCAAATATCACATACAAAATGAATGAAGAAGTGAAATGAAGAAAGTTATGACAATTGAGAAAATATTATAAACTGCATGGTACATTGAGAAAGCATTCGTTATTTATTAGCTATTATTTTAATGACTTTCTGCCACAAGAATCAAATTAACGTATTATTCATTTGCAAAATGTAACGTCTTCTTCCAGATTGTCTCAGAAAATTCTTGTCCAAGCTGTGGTCAAACATGTTACAGGAGTGGTAAACTTACAAAGGAGCCTGCCAGTGATGTAATCACCTTGGAGGAATCCCCAGCTGTACCTCCTTCCACACTACCACAGCTGGCCAGCCATCCTCCTCCACCTCCACCTCCACCTCCTCCTCCTCCACCTCCTCCTCTGCTTCCTCCACCACCCCCACTAGCACCTTTGCTGCTCAGAAAATCTGGCCTCACTCAAGCACTTCAGGTAGGAAATAATCTAGTCATGGTGAGTTTTGGTCAGCAGGTAATATAGGAGTAAAGCCTCCGTGGCCTTTTAAGGCTGAGCTAAATGCTTAAACCGAAGGTTATAGTTGTTCTGACTCCATATCTTCACTATGTTAAATAGTTTATTTGTTTTGGAGACTGGGTCTTACTGTGTTGACCAAACTGGTCTTGAACTTATGGACTCAAGCAATTTTGCCTCAAACCTTTTGAGTAGCTGGGACTACCCACCATCATGCCAGCTAATGAATTTTTTTTCCAATATTTTTTTTTTAGTTGTAGATGGACTCAATACTTTTATGTTATTTATTTATTTTTATGTGGTGCTGAGGATCAAACCCAGTGCCTCACAGGTGCTAGGCCAGCACTGAGTCACAACCCCAGCCTCAGCCCCAGCCCTTTTTAAAAATTATTTTATTTTGAGACAATTTCTCACCAAGTTGCCAAGAGTGATCTCAAACTTGTGATCCTGCTGTCTCAGCCTCCAGAAAAGCTGGGATTATAGGTGTATACCACCACATCTGGCTAATGCCTTACACTTCTATGAATATTTTTCAAATTAGCATCCTTAAGTACTGAAAATAGGATCATTCTTGCTTACGTGGAAAGAATTTGATAGGTTCCTAGGGTAAATGAGAGGTAACTTTTAATTGTTTTTTTTTTCTTTTTGATACTGAGCTACATCCTCAGCCCTTTTGATTTATTTATTTATTTTATTTTGAGACAGGGTCTCCCTAAGTTGTTTAGGGCCCTGCTAAGTTGCTGGGGTTTGCCTCAAATTGCAATCCTTCTGCCTTAGCCTTTGGAGTCTCCGGAAGTAAAAACGTGTACCACAGTGCTGGGCTTAACTCTGAATCTTTGAAATCTGGATTTGAATTTACATTTCACTAGATATTCTGATTCTAATTTAAATTCTATCTTCATGTATTTAAAGACTGGACCATTAAAAAAAGATGGACCTTTGCAGATAACAGTTAAAGATCTTCTGACTGTGAAATTAAAGAAGACACAGAATATTGATGAAAGGAAGAAGGTAAAGTAGCGTTGACCATATACATGGTCTTTCTCCTTTCAACCTGGTTGTCCCTGTATGGAAAGTAATCATGTGCCCTATCTGTAGAAGTTATTCCAAATTAAATATGTGCTGTTTTAGTAGATTTGAATCCTAAACAAAATGTATAGATCTCAAATTTATTTAATTAGACAGTTTTATCACCAACCATTAATCTGAAGAGGTAAAGACATACTTTGAAGCTTTGGAATAAAAATAGAGTAGAGAAGTGGGTATGTCTTGGCACTTAGATAAATGGTGTTTAAGCATGTTTACATTTTGAATTACATTTGAAAATATGTATTTAATAATGTCTCATTTTATGATTAAAGCTTGTACCATCACCAAAGGCACGGAATCCACTGGTTACTGTCTCTGACTTGCAGCGTGTTACCCTGAAACCGAACTCCAAAGCATTATCAACTCGAGTTACAAATGTTCTAATGTAAGGAACTACATACACAGCATTATACTCTATGGCTACTTAAAAGTGATTTTTTTTTTTTTTTTTTTTTTTTTTGTGGGGGAGGCAGGTACTGGGGATTAAACCTAGGGGACACTTTACCACGGAGCCACATCTTCAACCCTTCTTTTTTATTCTGAGACAGGGTCTTGCTAAGTTGCTGAGGGCCTCAGTAAATGGCTAAGGCTGGTCTTGAATTCACAATCCTCCTGCCCCAGCTTCCTGAGTCACTGGATTACAGGCATGTGCCACCACTCTTGGCTTAAAAGTGATTTTTTAAAAATATTTTTTAGTTGTTGATGGACCTTTTATTTATTTATTTATTTGTTTATATGTGATGCTGATAATTGAACCCAGTGCCTCACATATGCTAGGCAAGCACTGTACCACAGGAAAAACCTCACTTTGAGTCTTTCAACTCCTGTCTTATTAATGATCCTATCATTGGAGATAGTTGCTGTTAACATGCTAATATACCGTTTTATCATTCTAGCCCCTGCTTTTTTTGCCTTTATTTATTTATTTTTAATTTTTTTTTTTTTTTTTTTTTGTAGTTGTAGTTGAACACAATAACTGTTTATTTATATGTGGTGCTGAGGATCAAATCCAGGATCTTGCATGTGCGAGGCAAGCGCTCTACCGCTGAGCCATAACCCCAGCCCCATAAATTTTATTTATTTTATTCATTTTAGTTGCTGACAAACTTTTATTTTTTATTTATATATGGTGCTGAGAATCAAACCTAGTGCCTCACACATTTAAGACAAGTGCTCTACCACTGAGCCACAACCCAAGTCCCTTTTTTTTTTTTTTGTCTTTTTTTCTGGATATACACTACTCTATTGCCTCCATTTCAAGATACCATTACAAGATATATCATTAATTTAATGACAGATTTGGGGAGTTGGGGAAGTAGCTAGTTGTAAAGCACTTGTATAGTATGTGTGAAGTTCTAGGTTCCATCCCCAGAAAAACTATCAAGAAATTTTAAAACAAACTGATTTCAGAAATAATAAAATATAAAAATTAGCATATCTAGAATCAAGAAAACAGGAGACCCACACCTGTAATCCTAGTAACTCAGGAGTCTGAGACAGAATTGCAAATTTGAGACCAGCACCAACAATTTAGGGAGGCCCTATTCAATTACAGGAGGCCCCTGTCTCAGAATTTTTTTAAAAAAGGGGAGGGGATTGAGGGGAGGCTGGAGGTTTGATTCAGTGGTTAAGTGCCCCCGTACCCCGCCCCCCAAAAAAGGGATGTGTATGTGTACTGAATATAATCATATTATAGATATAGTTACAGCTTTTCCCATTTAAGATGTCATATTATTAAAAAGTAGCTTAAGGTCTAGGGATATAGCTCAGTGATAGAGTACTTGCCTTGCATGTGCAAGGCCCTGGGTTCAATCCCCAGTACCACAAAAAAAAAAAAAAATAATCAAATAATAATAAAAATAATATTAAAATATCATTTTGACTTCTTCAAACTATGTAGTTCATTATATGTAAATTTCATACATAAAACTTTGTTTAAAGACATTTAGGTTGTTTGTGAGGTTATTTTTTTTTAAATATTTTTGGTTGTTAATGGACCTTTATTTTTATTTATTAATTTATATGTGGTGCTGAGAATAGAACCCAGTGCCTCACACATGCTAGGCAAGCACTCTACCACTGAGCCACAACCTCAGCCCTGTGAGGTTATTTTGTTTTGTTTTGGTTTGGTTTTGGTTTTGGCCAGTACTGGGGATTGAACCCAGGGCCTCATGCATGTAAGGCAAGCACTTTATTATTTAGCTACTTCCCTACTCCTTTTTACTTTTTTCCCCTTTGAGATAGGATCTTGCTAAATTGCCTAGGCTGGCCTTGAACTTGTAATCTTTCTGCCTCAACCTCCCAAGTATAAGGTATTATAAGTGTGCATCACCACTTCTGACTATGCTTTCTAATTTCTCTAATTCTTCAGTGAACATTTTTGTCCATAACTTGTATGCATAGTTGAATTTTTCCCTAGGATGGATTCTTACAGATGTAGTTACTGGGTCAAGAAGTATTACTGGGAAGTGGGGCTATAGCTCAGTGATAGAGCTCTTGAATAGTATGTATGAGTATCTGGGTTCAAATCTCAGTACCTGCCACCCGCCCCCTATCCTCACCCCCAAAAAAGTGTTACTTATTAAAATGGCTACATGTTATCACCTTACACTGTCATTAGCATATACTGCTGTTTTGTTTTGTTTTGTTTTGTTTTATGGTACTTGGGATTGAATCCAGGACCTTGCTGCTCTTTACATTATCCAGTATGTCCTTAACTTCCTGTTTTAGCTTCCCAAGTGGCTGGGATTACAGGCGTGTGACTCTACTGCTGTTTTTTGTTGTTTTTTCGTAATGAGAACTGAATCAAGGGGTGTTTAACCACTCAGACACATTCCCAATCATTTTTCTTTTTTGTTTTGAGACAGAGTCTCACTAAGTTGCTGAGGCTGACCTCAAATTTGGTGATCCTCCAGCCTCAATTTCCTGAGCGGTTGGGTTTACAGGAGCATGCCACTATGTCCAGCTCTATTGCTGTTTTTTAATGTAGTAAATAGAACTCCTTTCTAGGTTGCCTATAAAAATTTCTTCTTTGCTTTAGGAAAAGTGATAAAATCTGTCAAGTTCTAACGTTTTATATCTTTATTTTATCAGTACTCCTGGTAAAAGCCAGATAGATCTGCGGAAACTGCTTAGAAAAGTTGATGTAGAGAGGTAATGCATTCTTTATGCTTTCTAAATCCATTTGAAAAATGTATGTAAAGCACAGCTCCTAATATTTTCAATACCTTTGTAGAAGCCCAGGTGGAACTCCTCTAACCAATAAAGAAAATATGGAAACAGGAACTGGACTGACCCCAGTGATGACCCGTGCATTGAGGAGAAAGTTTCAGGTAAGCCTTTAAGGAAAAAAATAACAAACAGCTGGGGATATACTATGCTCAGTGGTAGACTGCTTCCCTAGCATGCATGAGGCCCTGGGTTCAATCCCCAGCACTAATAATCATAATCATAATTATAATTCATTTATAATCACAATATATAAGTACCCTTTTTATTTTTATTTTTTTTAATATTTATTTTTTAGTTGTAGTTGGACACAGTATCTTCATTTATTTATTTTTATGTGGTGCTGCAGATCGAACCCAGGCCTCACACATGCTAAGTGAGCGCTATACCGCTGAGCCCAACAATTTTTTAACATATATATATTTTTAGTTGTTGATGGACCTCTGTTTTTTATTTAAAAAAAATTTTTAAGGTGTTGATGGACCTTTATTTTAACTTATTTATTTATATGAGGGGCTGAGAATTGAACCCAGTGCCTCACACATGCTAGGCAAGTGCTCTACCACTGAGCCATATCCCCAGTCCCTAAAGAACCATTTTTACATTTCTTTTTCTTTTCTTTCTTTCTTTTTCTTTTTTGCAATACTAGGAATATAACCCAGGACCTTGAGCATGCTAGGCAAGTGCTATACCACTAAGGTATATCCCCAACCCTAAAGTAATGATAATTGTTGTGGTATCTTATGCTTTGCTAAGCATTTTAAAATTTAAGCTGCATAAAATTCTTTGAGGATGAAAAGAAAAAAGATTCTGGGAGATGTAGCCAGGTTTATTTTCTACTCTGTCAATGAATGCCTGGTTATACCAGCTCTTTACTAAGTATCAGGTACTTTCTATAAGCCAAGCACTGTACTGGAGTACTGGGGTGATAGGATAAGCAAAAGCAGACGCAGACTCGCGCTGTCTTGGAGTTTTCAGGCTAGTGAGAAAAAAATAGACATTAATCAAATAATTCCATATTTATATAATTGTGTACAACAGTAAATGTCATGAAAGAAAGGATCTTTGTTCCGTGGGAACCAGTAGAAGAACCTGATCTAGTATGGATGATTTAGGAAGGATTCCTTAGGAAGTGATGATGCTTGAGGTGAGAGTTGAAGGATGCAGAAGTATTAACCAGGAAGGGGTGGGCTTACCATGAATGTCAGAAAGGAGAAAGGTCCGGGCTCAGAGAATTGCATGTATATGGGTCCCATGGGTGACAGGATCATGTCCTATCCAAGGAACTAAAAACTATCCACTGTGACTACAACACATGGAAAGAGTCTGAAAAATTGGGAAAAGACAAGAATGGAGATGTAGATGGGAGTCATACCATGCAGGATTGACAGATAAGGGTTTGACAGTTTTCATCCTTGTCAGCTATATGTATGACCCACACACCAAAATAAAAACAAACAAAAAAATCAGTGCCTTGGGCTGGGGTTGTGGCTCAGTGATAGAGTGCTTGCCTAGCATGCATGAGGCACTGGGTTCGATCCTCAGCACCACATAAAACTTAAGAATAAATATTTTTTAAAAAAATCAGTACCTTGGCTGGGAATATAGCTCATTGGTAAAGTGCTTGACTGTACGCATGAGGCCCTGGTTTTGATTTCAAGTACCACATACACAGAAAAAGAATCAGTGTCTTTTGTGGGACAATTGTTATAAAACAAAGTTTATTCTGTAATACTTTATCATAATGAATTGTATCTCTTTGGTAAAAATAAACTTTGTAAATATTTCAATTATCAGATGAGATACAAAATCTAGACATTTGTAAGTTGTTTTTTGTTGTTTTGGTTTTTGGTACTGGGTATTGAACCCAGGGACGTTTTTACCAATGAGCTACAACCCCCATCCCTTTTTATTTTTTTATTTTGAGACAGGGTCTTGTTAAGTTGCTTAGGTCCTTGCTAAGTTGCTCAAGCTGGCCTGGAACTTGCAATCCTCCTACCTTAGCCTCTCAAGTCACTGAGATTACAGATGTGCACCACTGTGCCCAGTTGTAAGTTTGTTTTGTTTTTTGGGTACCAGGGATTGAACTCAGGGATACTCCACCACTGAGCCACATCCACAGCCCTATTTTGTATTTTATTTAGAGACAAGGTTGCTTAGGGCCTCACTTTTTCCTGAGGCTGGCTTTGAACTCATGATCCTCCTGCCTCAGCCCCCCATGCTGTTATTTTTAATACGAGCAAAACTAGCAATTGGTTTACCTCTTGCTAATCAACTTAGTTCTTCTGGGCACTCCATGGCCTTCATTGGAGATGTGGCCCACATTCCCTTCTCCATGTGGAGCATCCAGTAGGGGTCTACCCCGTATCACAGCATTCAAAAATTATGAGGGAAAGCCAGCTGCAGTGGCACACCACTATAATCCCAGCAGCTCGGGAGGCTGAGGCAGTGGATCATAAGTTCAAAGCCAGCCTCAACAACTTAGTGAGGCCCTAAGCAACTCAGTGAGACCCTGCCTCTAAATAAAATACAAAATAGGGCTGGGGATGTGGCTCAGTAGTTGAGTACCCCTGAGTTCAATCCTTGGTACCAAAAACAAAAATTATGAGGGGAGGTGGGACAGGAGGATCACAAGTTCAAAGCCAGCCTTAGCAACTTAGCAAGGCCCTAAGCAACTCAGTGAGACCCTGTCTCAAAATAAAAAATAATAGGGCCTGGGGATATAGCTCAGTTGGTAGAATGCTTGCCTTGCATGCACAAGGCCCTAGGTTCAATCCCCAGCACCACCAAAAAATAAATAAATAAATAGATAGATAAATATAAAAATAATAAAGGGCTGGGGATGTAGCTCAGTAGTTAAGTGCCCCTGGGTTCAATCCCTGTTACTGAAAAATATTAAAATTAAGTTATACTTCATGTATGTATAATGTGTCAAAATATACTCTATTCTGTATATCTAAAAAGAACAAATAAAATAATTTTTCAAAAATAAAAAAAAAAATACATTATGAGGGGAAGGGGCAAAGGGAAAAGGACTTAACCCCTTCCTTTCTCTGTTTAGTTATGGGATGCTTCATGCCTCTGCCTTACCCAATAACTAATACAATATGTTGGGAACTATGGAAACAAAAATATATAATAATAATAAACTCATATATTAGGCAACAACAATAAAATCACAGATAAGACCTATGCCATATGTAGTGCTACCAAAAATCCACTTAGTAGGCAGATGCCTCATAAATATTACTGTAAAACATAGAATGACTTTTCCTACCCAGCCCTTAGATTCCTTTTTCCTTTAACTCTGAAGCAACGCTATCAGTTATGTTTTGCTTTTGACTACCAGTAACAATAATTTGATCACAGTGGCTTAATCAGATAAGGGTTTGTTTTTCTTAGTATTCTTTTGGGAAGTAGGAAGTCCACACTTAATACAGCAGATTCATCATGTTATCCCTGCTCTTCAGTCCTTAATGTGTGTGTTTTGGTGTTTGTTTGTTTGTTTGTTTGTGGTGCTGGGGATTGAACCCAGGGCCTTAGGCTTGCAAGGCAAGCATTCTTCCAACTAAGCTATATCCCCAGCCCAATGTGTGTTTTTTATCCTTGTGTTTCAGAATGGCTAGAGTCTCATGTCCACATTTCAGGCAAGAGAAGGTGAAAGGCCCAGATCAGAAAGGTATACTAAGCTATTCTCATCACTTTGAAGAGGCCTTATCCAGGAACTTTTATGGTTATATCAAAAAGCTGGGAAAGACTGGTTTTTAGAATTTGGATGTAATGCTGCCCTGCAAAAACAACAACAAACAAACAAAACAACAATAAAACAGGGTTTTGTTAATGAGGAAGAAGAGTTGTGTTGGGCTACAGGAATATAATTCACATTATAATTTTTTTTTTTTTAATAGCTGGCTCACCCTAGAAGCCCGACTCAAACTCTGCCACTTTCTACAAGCAACTTTGATGAACAAAATTGATACCAACTCTGCCAACTCCATGTGGTGACCCATAAAGTATACAGATAAAATTACCCAAATCTTTTTTAATGTAGTTAAGTATGTGTAAATATACTAATGTAATTCCATTTTCAGAATTACAGTATGTGTGGAGACTACACATACAATGGTATAAAGTATTTGGATATTTCCTAGTTTGCATGATGGTTAGAGAACCAGATGGGAAAATGCAGTCTTCAAAGTGGTGTTTATCCTGCAATTGCCCAGTTTAGGTTAGAGAGGTTGTTCACATTTAACTAGTTAACTCAAGTTTATACTGTATAGTTTTAGTTATAACATTAAGAAAATAAGTATGGTTCTTGTTCATCCTCTTTATTTGTGGCAACTAAAAATTATTTCAGCCTATAAGGTTCATACATTTATTGCTATAAACTTGATCTATAAAAAAAAAAAACCTTCTGGGTTTCTTTCTTCTTCTTCTTCTTCTTTTTTTTTTTTTTTTTTTGATACCAGGGATTAAACCCAGAGGTGCTTAACCACTGAGCCACATCCCTAGTCCTTTTTATTTTCTATTTTTTAAAAAATATATATATTAGTTGTAAAGGGGCACAACAGCTTTATTTTGTTTATTTAGGTTTTTTGTTTTTTTTTTTAAATGTGATGCTGGGGATGGAACCCAGTGCCTCACACATGCTATGCAAGTGCTGTACCATTGAGCCACAACCCCAGCCTTTTATTTTCTACTTTGACTCAGGGTGTCACTAAATTGCTGAGGCTGGCCTTGAACTTGGAAACTTTCTGCTTTAAGCTCCCAAACCACTGGAATTATAGGCATGTGCCATTGTGCCCAGCTCCAGATTTTATTTCTACAGATACAAAATAGACCATCTCCCATCCAAAGACAACTATTTTCCAAAAGAATGTGAAGCAAAACACCCAATGTGACCTTAAATATTAGAGTGTACCACTGGGCTTTATAGCACACACCTATAATCCCAGCATTTTGGGAGGCTAAGGCAGGAGAGCTGAAGTTTGAGGCAGCCTCTGCAACTTACCAAGTTACCAAGTCCCTCTCTCAAAATAAAAAAAATAAAAATTAAAAGAACTGAGGATGTAGCCCCGTGGTAAAGCATTCTTGGATTCAATCCCCAGTTCAAGAACATAAAAAAATAAAATTAGGGCTGGGACTGTAGCTCAGTGGCAGAGCATAAAAATAAACAAAATAAAGGCATTCTGTCTATCTACAACTACAGAAATTTTTTTAAAAATACAGTGTATCATTTATAGCACCTTAGGTAGGTAGTTCTAACTAACGCACAGAAATCTGAGGTATTCCTTATTTTTGTTTTTGTTTTTGTTTCTTTTCTTGGTGCTGGAGATTGAACACAGCATCTTACATTTATTAAGCATGTTGTCTACCACTGAGCTACATCCCCAGTCCTTCTATTCCTTGCTTTTATATCTGCTGTCTGCTTATGTATATAACTATACTTTTTTTTTGGTGTGTGTGTGTGTGTGTGTGTGTGTGTGTGTGTGGTGCTGGGGATTGAACCCAGGGCCTTGTTTATGTGAGGCAAGCACTCTACCAACTGAGCTATATCCCCAGCCCATATGTATATAACTAAATAAAAATTTCATGAAAACTTCAACATAAAAAAAAAAAATAAAGAAAACTTCACTGTGAATCTTCAGCTTTCCACAATACCCTGCAAAGGATTCTTTGATGTCCCTGTCCCTGGTTCCCTGTCCTCACTAGTTTGTGTATTCAATAGTAGTAATAATGCACATCCCACTGTTTTTGTTTTTGTTTTGTTTTCCTTTCTTTCTTTCCAGTTTAGAGTTGTCAGATTTGGCAAAGAGGAATGCAAGAAACTCTGGGCTGGAAATGTAGTTCAGAAGTAGAGGGTTGCCAGGCAACCAGGTGAGGCCCTGGGTTCAATCCACAGCACTGAAAAACTAAACTTTTTTTTTTTATTCATCATTTATCTAAAATTCACATTTAATTGAGCATCTTACATTTTACTTAGCAATCTTATTAGTCATTTCCATGCAAAGTTGTAGAGTATATTTGGGAGCCCCCAGTTTGCCAGATATGTCTGCTGTAGCTTCAGCCAGGATTCCCATCACATATGTGCTAAGTATCATGGAACAGAGAATTCTCATTATGGTGGGTTTGACTAAAGGCACAAAGGCACAGGATTAGCTTTTTTTTTTTTTTTCTTCCCCCTGTTCTGGGGATCAAACCCAGGGGGGTCTTATACATGGTAGGCACTCTACACTGAGCTACATCCGCAGCCCCATGAATACCTTTGATGCTGATATCCTCCTCTGTAGATCCCCCTCATCCATAGGAAGCAAGGATTTCAGATCTTCGCTGAACTTTCTAGTCTGACAGTAAGCAGCTATGGAAAAGATATCCTTGAAATATCCTCAAGTTAGCTTAGGCTAGAAAGATAATTTAGCAATTTCCCAGAAATGCCTCTATTTCCCCAGAAAAATATTGCTTTGAAATGCCAAATAAGAGTGTTAGAAAGTCACTAGACTGGAAAGCTGACCTGGGGACAATTTTTAGCACTTAAGAGGCAGTTCTCTGTTTATGAGACCTACATTTGTTTAAAGAACATTTATAAATTAAAACAGATAGTAAAGAGATAGCTATTTCTAGGAAAACTTTTTTGGTTTTGTTTTGTTTTTTGGTAATGGTGATTGAACCCAGCATGGTTTACCACTGAGCTACATCCTTAGTCATTATTTTTTTTAATTTTTTATTTTGAGACAGGGTCTTGTTGAGTCACTGAGGGTCTCACTATGTTGCTTGAGACTGACTGGAACTTGAAATCCTCCTCCCCTAGACTTCCAAGAGTAAAATTTTTTTGTTTGTTTGTTTGTTTTTAATTTATTTTTTAGTTGTAATTGGACACAATACCTTTATTTTATTTTTTTTATTTTTATGTGCTGCTGAGGATCAAACCCAAGGCTTCGCACGTGCTAGGTGAGCCCTCCACTGCTGAGCCACAACCCCAGCCCCAAGAGTAAAAGTTTTTTTTTTTTAATTTTTTTCTAAATATGTTAGTGACTTTTATATTGTGTGAAATTAAGCAAGGGCTGGGAGTTGTGGCTCAGTGATAGAGCACTTGCCTAGCATATGTAAGGCACTGGTTTGGATTCTCAGCAGCACATAAAATAAATAAGTTAAGTAAAATAAAGGTATCATGTCCATCTACAATTAAAAAGTGTATAAATAAATAAAGAAAATGATGACTGAGAAAAAAAGTAGCTGAGTATTTGTTAACAACATAATATTTTATGGGGCACTTATGTTTATAGTACCAATAAACTACAATATACTGTATTAGTGTATCTAAGTGACTTGATTATTCTTGTGGGATAAAAGTTCATAAGAAAACTGCATTAGAAATCAATAGATAAACATTTGCAAAGCTGCTATTGCTATTGTACCAGTATTAAAATATGCCCTATGTCACATCTTTTAGTAATTTTTATGACAGATTTTATATTGTAACTATTTGAGTATTATATAAATGATATGGCTTCATTAAACTTTGCTTATCATATGCTTCCAATGTTCATTTTGACACTGAATGGTAGAGAATGTAAACAACCAAGGTGCATTTAGTTATATTTTTAAATAAAAATCAATAAAAACCTTTGGTATTTTTCTTTTTACCTTTTTTTTTTTTTTTACTAGAAATATAACACATAAAGTTAATAAAACATAGATACATAAATTAACAAATTATAAAGCAAAAACTTCTGTAAACACTGAGAATTAGACATTATAAAAATCTTTAGAAGTGTTGTCTGTGTCCCACTCCTACTGTTATCCCTTTCCTCACTGATAACCACTGACCTGCTATTACAAAAAGTTCCTGGCTTTTACTTTCTAAGTATGCATCCCTAAATACTATGGTTTATTTTGCTTAGATTGGGACTCCATGTAAATCAATGATATGACAATATTGTTTTCTTTCTGGCTTCTTTCATTAATATTTTTTTTTCTTTTTTTTTGGTGGAGGGGACAGAAGAGTCCTGGGAATTGAACCCACGGTTGCTTAACCACTGAGCCATATCCCCAGCCCTTTTTGTATTTTGAGATAGGGTGTCACTAAGTTGTTCAGGGCCTTGCTTAATTGCTGAGACTGGTTTTGAACTTGGGAACCTCCTGCCTCAGCCTGAGATGGAGTCGTTGAGATTACAAGCATGCACCACCAGGCATAGCTCGTTAGCATTTATTCTTAAGATTTATGGGGCTGGGGATGTGGCTCGAGTGGTGGCGCGCTCGCCTGGCATGGGTGCGGCCCCGGTTCGGTCCTCAGCACCGCATGCAGGTAGGGATGTTGTGTCCGCCGATAGCTAGAGGATGAATATTGAAATTCTCTCTCTCTCTCTTTAAAAAAAAAGTGGGGCTGAGAATATAGCTCAGTGGTAGAGTGCTTGCATTCATAAGTCTCTGGGTTTCATTCCCAATACCACCCACATGTGCACACACACACAAATTAATCATATAACCATTATAGTGCTAGAAGTCATTTATTTTGCTACCTGAAAATATTTAATTTATTCTATTGTTAATGAACATTAGACTTGTTTAGAGTTTTTACTATTATGAATCACATATGCCATTATGAATGTTCTTGAACATGTACGTATGTACAAGTGTTATTCTAGTATAGCTATCAAGGGATGAAACTGCTAGATTATAAAGTGTACATATTTTTCATTTTTTTAGATACTTCCAAACTGGTTTCCCAAGTGTTAGTACTAACCCACAGTCTTCTCAGTAAAGTATGAGACTTTCTGTTGCTCCTATTTTCTTTAAGAGTGTCTTAACTATCTTATTTACTTGGGAAAACCTGTATATATTCATGTGTGTAGTTAATATACTATATACTACATTTTTGCTGGATTTATAAATCAAAGAATTTTAAAATGATCTTATGTGAACAAGTCACATACTGAACATCTCGAATAATCTACAAGGTGAGAATCACAACTTAATTTATTTGAATAAACATACAGAATTTTTCATGTTACTTCAAAGAAAGGATTTGGATATGTAGAAGCAAAAACAGCAGGGGATGGGGCAGTCGCAGTAGCCCATGCCTGTAATCCCAAGTTACTGGGGAGGCTGACACAAGAGGATCACAAATTCCTAGGCCAGGTTTGTCAATTTAGTGAGCCCCTGTCTCAAAAAATAAAAAGAGCTGGGGATGTGGCTCAAGGGTAGAGAGCCCCTGGGTTCAATCCCCAGGACCACAAAAATCAATAAATAAATAACTAAAAATGAATTTGGGCTGGGAATATAGTTCAGTAGTATAGCATACTAGCCTAGCATGCATGAGGCCCTGGGTTCAATTCCAGGACCGGGCTGGGATTGGTGGCACACACTTGTAATCTCAGCCACTTGGGAGGCTGAGCCAGAAGGATCTCAAATTCAAGGCCAGCCTCAGCAATTTAGTAAGGCTCAAAGCAATTCAGCAAGACCTTGTCTCAAATAAACAAATAAAATTTGGCTGGGGATGTAGCTTAGTGCTGGAGTCCCTGGGTTCAATTCTTAGTCACACACACACACACACACACACACACACAGACCCAGCAGTAACAACAACAAAAACTGTTTGTTAAATAACTAACAGCTTGGGCAACATAGTGAGACACTTCCTCCCTTGGGGAAAAAAGGCAGGTCTGGGGGTGTAGCTCAGTGGTATAGTATGCATGAGGCCCTTGGTTTAATCCTCAGAACCGCAAAATAAATAAATAATAAACAAACAAATCCCACCACAGCTAACATTTTAGTACATATTCTTCCAAGTCTGAGAAATTATTTTAAGCTTTTCTCCACAAATGTTTCAAAAATCACTGGTTTCTTTTCCTTTGATATGAACTAATTCCTCCTTTCACCTTGCTTTGAAAGATGCTTCTAGAGTGGTGATTCTTAAACTGTAAAGTGTATAAACTCATCTAGATTGGGCCAAAATGCATAGGTCTGGGTGTGTGGGGGTGGCAATTCTACATACCCCCCCGCCCCATACTGGAGATTGAATTTAGGTGCGCTCAACCTCTAAGCCATATCCCAGCCCTTTTAAAATATTTTATATAAGGGCAGGGTCCCCCTAAATTGCTTAGGGCCTCGATAAATTGCTGAGGCTGGCGTTTGAATTTGAGATCCTCCTTTCTCAGCCTCCAGCATCGCTGGGATCACAGGCGTGCGTCATCTCGCCTGGCAATTCTACATCTTGGGTAGTAAGTTTCCATAAAATGAAGTCCTCCCTCCCTTTCTCCTTCCCTCACTCATTCCTCCACCCCCAAGGTTGAGAGTGCTAGGCAATCGCACCGAGCTAAATCCCCAACCCCTACCTCCCCAATTTCTTTCTCCCTCAACCCTCCCCCCCCCCCCCCCCCCCCGCCAACACACACACACCCACACACACACCCTTCGTCCTTCCCAGACCCCTTCCTTCCTGACGAGGTCTCTCCCTTTGTTGACCGAGCTGGCCCCGAACTCCTGGGATCAAGTGATCCTCAGGTTTCAGTCTAAGGGTGGCACTTCAGGCCGTGCTCCGAGCCCAGCTGAACACCTTTGCTACTGCTAGAAATCATTTGACACTCTTTTTTTTCTTTAATATTTATTTTTTCAGTTTTAAGTGGACACAATATATTTTACATTTATGAGGTGCTGAGGATGAACTCAGTGCCTCAAGCATGCTAGGCGAGCACACCTCTGAGCCATAAACCCAGCCCCTTGACACTCTTCTTTAGTAGAGTTTTGTATTCTTTGAAATGCGAACTGCCTCCAATTGTCTTCTTTACATCTCAATTCAAATTAAAGAAATTTCGAGTTACGGTCTCAAATTGAGGAAATGTAGAATTTGGGAACACCACGGCATAAAAAAGGAGGAGCAGGCGGCGGAACCAAAGTGAGAGAGGAGCAAGAATAGAGTCAGCGGAAGAACTATTTCGCCGTTGGACGGGAGCCGGTTGGGTTTACTGGGAGGACCGGAAGGAGTTGAAAGAAGACGCTCCACCATGGCGGGTCCTGTCAGTTTGCGAGAGCTTCTAATGGGAGCCTCATCCTGGATGGGCTCTGAAAGTCCCGGAGGGTCCCCTCCCGAAGGCGGAGGGAACGCGGCTGGCGCACCGGAGCCTCCTTGGCGAGAGGATGAGATCTGCGTAGTGGGAATCTTTGGCAAGACAGCTCTGCGCCTGAATTCCGAGAAGTTCTCTCTTGTGAACACGGTGTGCGACCGACAGGTTTTCCCCCTCTTTCGCCACCAAGACCCCGGGGATCCGGGACCTGGAACCAAGACCGAAACTGGTGCTGTCGGCGAAGCAGGTGGAGCCGCGGACCCAGAGGCTGCAGCCGGGGATCCAGTTCGAGGAGGTGTAGCCGCGGTGGAAGGCAACGGAACTGAGCCAGGTTCTCAGGACTTCAGCCTTCTGCAGGCCTATTACAATCAGGAAAGCAAAGTTCTGTATCTTCTTCTCACTTCTATCTGTGACAATTCCCAGCTTTTGCGGGCTTGTCGGGCTCTTCAGAGTGGGGAAGCTGGAGGAGGCCTCTCTTTACCTCATGCAGAAGCACATGAGTTCTGGAAGCATCAGGAGAAGTTACAATGCCTCAGTCTCCTTTACCTTTTCTCCGTCTGTCACATCTTGCTCCTTGTCCATCCCACTTGTTCTTTTGATATAACTTATGATCGAGTATTCAGAGCACTGGATGGGCTAAGACAGAAAGTACTGCCCCTCCTCAAAGCAGCTATTAAGGATTGTCCAGTTGGCAAAGACTGGAAGCTAAACTGCCGACCTTGTCCACCCAGACTTCTTTTCCTCTTTCAACTCAATGGAGCACTCAAGGTAGAACCCCCTCGAAACCAAGACACAGCTCATCCAGACAAGCCCAAGAAGCATTCTCCCAAAAGAAGACTGCAGCATGCCCTGGAGGATCAGATCTATAGAATCTTCCGTAAGAGTCGAGTCTTGACTAATCAAAGTATCAACTGCCTCTTTACTGTACCTGCCAATCAAGCTTTTGTGTACATAGTCCCTGGCAGCCAGGAAGAAGACCCAGTAGGTATGTTGCTGGACCAACTAAGGAGTCATTGTACAGTGAAAGACTCCGAATCTTTGCTGGTGCCTGCACCCCTTTCTGGGCCTAGGCGATATCAGGTGATGAGGCAGCATAGCCGACAACAACTTTCCTTCCACATTGATAGCAGTGCTTCCAGTTCTTCAGGCCAGCTAGTGGATTTCACTCTTCGAGAATTCCTTTGGCAACATGTGGAACTGGTCCTAAGCAAGAAAGGTTTTGATGACAGTGTGGGGAGGAACCCACAACCTTCTCATTTTGAGCTTCCCACTTATCAGAAGTGGATCTCAGCAGCTGCAAAACTCTATGAAGTGGCTATTGATGGAAAAGAAGAGGACTTGGGATCACCCACTGGGGAGTTAACATCAAAGATTTTAAGCAGTATTAAAGTCTTGGAAGGTTTTTTGGATATTGACACAAAATTCTCAGAAAATCGGTGCCAAAAAGCTTTACCCATGGCTCATAGTGCCTACCAGTCAAATTTGCCTCACAATTATACAATGACTGTCCAT
Organism: Marmota flaviventris; assembly: GCF_047511675.1. Classification (NCBI taxonomy): domain Eukaryota; kingdom Metazoa; phylum Chordata; class Mammalia; order Rodentia; family Sciuridae; genus Marmota; species Marmota flaviventris. The sequence continues at coordinate 43,998,182 of NC_092514.1, read as the reverse complement.
AAGAATCAACTTGCCCAGGCTCTTCGAGTATACAGTCAACATGCTAGAGGTCCAGCCTTTCATAAGTATGCCATGCAATTGCATGAGGACTGCTACAAATTTTGGAGCAATGGCCATCAGCTCTGTGAGGAGAGGAGTTTAACTGATCAACACTGTGTACATAAATTTCACTCATTACCTAAATCAGGTAGCCAAATTTTTTTTCAGCATTTTGAAATCAAAACTTTGAGCTATGTTTTTATTCTTGTTTCAGGTGGTTTATTTACTATGTATTCATATTTTTTAAAGAGCCCTGTAGAAATGTAGGTGAATCAGCTGTAAGTTTTATCTCCTGCTGGAAATGGAAATATCAGCCATGATTAATTTCTTATTTTCCTTTTGATAATTATTAAGTAGTACAAAGCTTCAGATTTTTGGGGGGTGGTGTGCCAGGGATTGAACTCAGGGGCACTTGGCCACTGAGCCACATCCCCAGCCCTATTTTGTATTTTATTTGGAAACAAGGTCTCACTGAGCTGCTTAGCACCTCTCTGTTGCTCAGGCTGGCTTTGAACCTGTAATCCTCTTGTCTCAGCCTCCCAAGCTACTTGGATTACAAGCGTGTGCCACTGCATCTGGCTTTACATGTTTTATATATATATACACACACACACACACACACACACACATACATACATATACATACACACATACATGTATATGTTAGATTGACAGAATACCTTTATTTTGTTTATTTTAAATTTTTATTTATCATTTAAAAATTATTTTAGTTGAAGATGGACACAGTATCTTTATTTATTTATTTTTATGTGGTGCTGAGGATCAAACCCAGGGCCTCACACCTGGGAGGCAATCGCTTTACCACTGAGCTACAATCTCTATTTTTTATTTTTTATATGGTGCTAGGGATCAAACCCAGTGCCTCACAGGTGCAGGGCAAGTGCTCTATCGCTGAACCACAACCCCAGCCCAGCTTCAGATTTTTTTGTATTAAATTTTTTATTTTGGAGTATTTTTTGCATTAAAATGAATACAGTGAAGTGTTAAGTCATTGTAATTGTGACAGTAGAGGAAAAAACTGAGAAACTCGGAATTTTAAATTAGGACTGGGAATGTAGCTCAGTGGTAGATTGCTTGTATAGCATGCAAAAGGCCCTAGGTATCATTCCCAGCACCACAAAAAACAAGACTAAAAATATATTTTATGTAGCTTACACTTCTTCTATTATTTAGTCAAAGTGAGTGTGTGTATGTTCTTATTTCCAAAGAACTATTTGGAGAATTTGGGGGCTCCATGTTATAGAATGCAAAGGAACCTTGATTCTGCCCATGTTTATGAAATTATAGTGACTGTTCTGTTTTCCAGGAGAAAAACCAGAGGCTGATAGAAACCCTCCTGTTCTGTATCACAATAGCCGAGCTCGATCTACTGGTGCATGTAACTGTGGAAGGAAACAGGCACCTCGAGATGATCCCTTTGATATCAAGGCAGCTAACTATGACTTTTATCAGGTAGACTTCATTTTTTTCTTCTTCCTCTCCTCTGACTTTTTTTCTTTTCTTCTTCTTCTTTTTTTTTTTTTGTTAAATATCTGAATAAAAATACATATTTTCAGAAGCAGAATACTTAGAAAAACAGAACTGCAGCATGATATGTAAACAAGAGCAGGTTCTTTACATGTACTTATCACATATTGATGGATCTTAACTTGTTAGGGTGAAGAATGTTATTTTAAATTAAAAATTTACAGGACTTTTTTTTTTCCCCCTTCTATAGCTTCTGGAAGAAAAATGTTGTGGAAAATTGGATCATATCAATTTCCCAGTATTTGAACCCAGTACTCCAGATCCTGCCCCTGCCAAAAATGAATCCTCTCCTGCTCCTCCAGATTCAGATTCTGATAAACTTAAAGAAAAAGAACCTCAAACTCAAGGAGAGAGCACAAGTCTGAGTTTAGCTTTGAGTTTGGGCCAATCCACAGATAGTTTAGGTACCTATCCAGCTGATCCCCAAGCAGGAGGAGACAATCCGGAAGTTCATGGTCAAGGAGAAGTAAAATCTGAGAAGAGACCAAACTTGGTAGATCGACAGGCATCCACAGTTGAGTATCTCCCAGGCATGCTACATTCAAATTGCCCAAAAGGTCTCCTACCCAAATTCTCCAGCTGGTCTTTGGTTAAACTGGGCCCTGCTAAGTCTTATAACTTTCATACAGGTTTGGATCAACAGGGCTTCATTCCAGGAACAAACTATCTTATGCCTTGGGATATTGTCATCAGGACTAGAGCTGAAGATGAAGGCGACTTAGACACAAATTCTTGGCCTGCTCCAAATAAAGCTATTCCTGGAAAGAGAAGTGCAGTTGTAATGGGAAGAGGAAGGCGCCGAGATGACATAGCTCGAGCTTTTGTGGGCTTTGAATATGAAGACTCTCGAGGTCGAAGATTCATGTGCTCGGGACCTGACAAAATAATGAAAGTGATGGGTAGTGGGCCAAAGGAGTCAGCTTTAAAAGCCCTAAATAGTGATATGCCCTTATATATTCTGTCATCATCTCAGGGTAGAGGGCTAAAACCACATTATGCTCAACTTATGAGGCTTTTTGTTGTGGTTCCTGATGCTCCTTTGCAGATAATACTAATGCCTCAGGTAAGAAGTGCAACCCTCCCTGCCCTCAAAAAAAAAAAAAAAAAAAAAAAAAAAAATATATATATATATATATATATATATATATATATATATTGATGCTTGTTTTGATTATTTTTTTAAAATACTATATAATATCAAAATTATTTCATTAAACAAATATTTTAAATATAAGTACCTTTTTTACCTTTTTTTTTTTTTAATACTGGGATTGAACCCAGGGGAGCTTTACAACTAAGCTATATCCCCAGTCCATTTTAGTTTTTATTTTGAGACAGGATCTTCCTAAGTTGCTTAGGATGTTGCTAAGTTGCTGAGGCTGGCCTTGAACTTGTGATCCTCCTGCCTTAGCCTCCTGAGTTATTGGGGTTACAGGCATGTGCCACCTTGCTTGGCTTAATATTCTGTTTCTTTTTTATTTTTTAATTTTTAGTTGTAATGGACACAATACCTTTATTTAGTTAATTTTTTAAAATATATATATTTTTAAATTGTTGATAGACCTTTATATATTTATTTTATTTATTTATTTGTGGTGCTGAGAATCAAACCCAGTGCCTCACCCATGCCAGGCAAGTGTGCTGCTGCTGAGCCACAGCCCCAGTCCTAATTTATTTTTATGTGGTGCTGAGGATTAAACCCAGGGCCTTACATGTGCTAGGCAAGCACTCTACCACTGAGCCACAATTCCAGCCCTGATATTCTGTTTCTTAAAAGAGAAATTGTGGGAGCCCAGCAGAATGGATCATGCCTGTACCTACTAGGGAGGCTGAGGCAAGAGAATCACCTGAACCTAAGAGTTTGGAGCCAGCCAGGACAACATAATGAAACCTTTTCTTTTAAAAAGAAAAAAAAATTAAAAATAGAAATTGTGGCATTTTATTTTATCGATCCTTATGGTAACTGGCAAATGCTAGGTATTTCAATTAGTTTATTCCATTAGTTCACATAATTTGGTTCAAAAATAGAGCTTGAAGTTAAAAACTCCGTAGAAATATCAGGATAATATTTGAGAATAAATAATGTAATATTAAATATGAATTAGGTGTGCACTCATATCTGCTTAATCTCTTTTTATTTATTTATTAGGTGTGTGTGCTCGGAGCTAAACCCAGGGCCTTGCACATGTTAAGCATGTACTCTACCACTAATCCCAGCTCCTTTCTGCCTAATCTTATATGTGATAATGGAGAGCAATAAGATTTTACCAGAGATTGAAGTGTATTCTCCCTCTTGTGCTCTTGCATTAGGGGATTTCAAGCAAAATATAAGACTTAAAAAGTACGTCTAAGTTTATTAGAAAGAAAGAAGAAAGTAATCGGTGGGGGCACCCTCAAGGGAGTGAGTAGGCCCTCAGAGAGGACAGGGATGACACTTCTTTGTTTCTCAACTTTTTGTGTATGTGTGTTGGGGGAGGGCAGTGCTGGGGAATGTACTCAGGGACACTCAACCCACTGAGCCATATCCCCAGCTTTATTTTATATTTTTTATTAGAGACAGGGGTCTCACTGAGTTGCTTAGCACCTCACTTTTATTGAGGCTGGCTTTGAACTTGGTATCCTTCTGTCTTAGCCTCCCAAGCTGCTGGGATTACAGGCATGTGCCACTACACCAGGCTGAAACTTTGATTTTGAGGCATGGTCTCACTAGGTTACTGAAACTGGACTCAAATTTGCTACCCTGACCCAAACTTCTGCATGACTGCGATTACAGGGGTGTATCAGCATATGCATCTACATCTGCCTCTTACATGCTCTTTGAACCTATCATTTGTTGGAAATACTTATCTTTTTTGGTGTTTCTTGAGAAACAAAAAATAATTATATTACTTATGTTTTTCAGGTTCAACCAGGTCCACCACCATGTCCAGTATTTTATCCAGAAAAACAAGAAATCACCCTCCCGCCAGATGGCCTTTGGGTTTTGAGATTTCCTTATGCATATGTGACTGAGAGAGGACCTTGTTTCCCTCCTAAGGAAAATGTGCAGTTAATGAGCTATAAGGTGCTCCGTGGGGTTCTTAAAGCAGTGACACAATAAGAATTTTCCAGCCAGTTCAGTCCTAAACTTAAGCTGGTTTTGTTTTTACTATGTGGGGGATTCTTTTTTTTAAGTATGTGTACACTGTTTCCAAAACCCAAACTGTTTTGGTTATAGGAGTTCAGTATTTGGACAATAATTGTTCTACTGTTTCGTTATTTTGTTGATATTTATTTTAAATGGGGTTATTCTTGCTAATAAAAATTTGATGTTCTAGAAAAAAGCCATAAAATACATGTTGATACCTCTGTTTTCTCTTGTTTCTGTTTCACTGTCCATGATAATACGTATTTCTATCATAACTGAATATTGCATAACCATGTTGAGCCAAAACTATTTTTGCTAAAATTATATTTTAACCAGGATTATCCTTAAGACACTGCTCCAGGAAAAAAAAAAAAATTCCAGAAATTATTTCCAAAATAAGGACTGGGGAACTGGGGATGTGGCTGAATTGTAGATCATTTTCCTGGCATGCAGGAGGCCCTGGGTTTGATCCCCAGTGCTGCAAATAAATAAATAAATAATAAAGTTAGGTGATCCATAATATGAAGACTGATTGCAAAAACAACACATTTGTTTGTCTCATAATTCTAATACCTTATTAGATTTTTTTGTTCTTATTTCATTCTTAGACTGATAAGATTTCCCCCCCCCCCCTTTCTTTCTGATTTGGGTGATGGAACACAAGACCTGCAAGCTAGGAAGCTGAACCTGTACTATTGAGCCTCATCTCCAGCCTCCCCTCTCCCATATACCATATTTCAAATTAATGTTATCTAACTAAACTTTTAATTTTGGGGGGTGGGGGTACTGGGACTTGAACCCAGGGGATCTTTACCACTGAACTACATCCCCAGCTGCCCTCCCCTCTTCCCACTTTTGGAGACAGGTCGCATCCTTTTGTTTCAGCCTCCATGGTGACTGGGATTATAGACTTGAGCTACTTCACAAGATTTAACTAACACTTTAATCCAAGATATTATTGCATGATATTCTTCTAAAATTCCTATACAGTGAAACAATTGGCTAAGTGATACAAATCTCATCAGTGCATGGTAACTTTTACCAGCATCAAATGGTGATTTACCATCACATCACCATCTAATTGGTGACATGTTACCAATAACTATATGAAAGACTACCAAAACTTTAGTGTAATTATCTTTTCCTAGACACGTTGATTTTGAAATGTAGGACCAATAGAATTGTCGATTTTAGTTTCAACATGTATAAAATAATAGTATTTAACACATCTTGCTACTTTTAAAGCTGTTATTATTTATATATGTATATATATGTGTGTGTGTGTGTGTGTATTTCTATATAATATATATGAAAATATGTAGGACGGATTGGGAGGTTGAGGCAGGAGTATCGCAAATTCAAAGCAAGCCTCAGTAACTTTACCAGGCCCTTAAGCAACTTGGCGAGACCGTGTCTCAAAATTAAAATAAAAAGGCCTGGGGATGTGGCTCAGAGTGGCTCAGAGGTTAAGGGCCCCTGGGTTCATTTCCTGGTACCAAAACAAACAAGACAGGAGTATCTGGGTTCAGTGGCGCTTGCCCATAGTCCCAGCTACAGGAGGACTGCTTGACCCCAGGAGCTTGAAAAGTAAAAAATAAAACAACAAAACCCTGGGCTTTGAATTGTTTTGCATTGAAATGTTGCTATTCGTGTTTTAGTAGTTTGGAATGTGTAGAATGTAAAGGAAACTAGTAGGAGCCTTGTGGAATTTAATTCCAGCCTTTCTAGGAAGTGATAAAACCTTGCCAAAGTTTTATTTTGGGGGGATTCTGGGTCTTGAACCCAGGGCTTTGTGCTAGCTGCGCTCTACCATTGAGCTATATCCTCCGCCCTAAATTTCGTTATTTTAAAAGAATTTGCAGATCAACAAGTATTTCTTGAGTACCCACAAGGAATCGATAGCAATTCATTGCATTTCCTTGAGGAGGGGCTAAGACGGCGCCCTGGAATCTTTCCCTTTTGATGTAGATTTTCCAAATACGTCAGTTTCCTGAGGATCCCCTTTGAACAACCTTTTTAGCTCCAGCTAAGGCCAAAAAAAGAAGCTGGCAGGTTTCCAACTTTTTGCCTCAGTAGGAAGCGTCTTCAAATCTCTGCGGGTTGCGCCACCTGCTAGGTGCTTGACGCTGGTCTAAGGACCTTCGCAGGCCCTTTCGTACCTAGCAGCCGGAGCGCGCCTGCGTGTGGGAGTCCCTTTGTTGCCCCGACGATAGGGTCGGGCTGCGCCTGCGTGGTGGGCTGACACGAACAACTGCGCTACACCCTTGGCACCAGCTGGGGGCGAGCAGACCTCGAGCAGCCGCCGCAGCCGTTGCGACCGCAGCAGCGGAGTTCAGAGGCCCCGGAGGTGGGTGACTTCCCACACGGTGACTGAGATGTCGTCCACCGCGGCTTTTTACCTTCTCTCCACCCTAGGAGGGTACTTGGTGACCTCATTCTTGTTGCTTAAATACCCGACTTTGCTGCACCAGAGAAAGAAGCAGCGATTCCTCAGTAAACACATCTCTCACCGTGGAGGTGAGAGGGGTCCCCAGAACCCGATGGCGGAGGTGGGGGAGGCTTTATTTCTGAAGAGAGCTGAGGCTCCTTTGGAGCTCCGCAAAAGGCAGCCGGATGGAAATCCGTGAGAGTTTGAGGAAGAACGGGGCTGTGAGACTAGAAGGTTCCTTCGATGGCGAAGGCGATGTAAAGGGAAGTTCTCCTGAAGGGAGGGAAGGAGGGGGGTCTCGTGGCAGAGCCCCGGCGGGGGTCTTTGGAGTGTAGCGGTGTCAGGGGTTCTCCGAGGGGAGAAAGATCAAGATGAAAATAAAGGGTAGATGGATCGTTTCTTAGCTGATGGGAGGACGATCACAAGGTCCCTTCATGGCAGCAAGGCACAAAGAGGGAAGCGCCGTGCAAATCCTGGGGTACCCATGGCGGGGAACCGGGAACAATGCTACCAGCAAGCCGATGGCTGAGCGCTTGGGGAGAGCTGGGTCCACAAGCAAGGCCGAGGATCAGCGTGTACCTGGAGCGAGATTCAACCCGGTTGTCTACGGTGCCTGAGGGCTGGTCCCATCCCCACTCATTTATAATTTAGCCCTCATAATTAAAAAGAGAAACCGAGACCCAGATCCTGGAATATTTCCCAAGGTCACAATTAGAGCGGGGGCTGAATAGGACAGGGATATGGAGTGTCCTGGTCTCCAGGGATCCAAACCTTGCACCTGTTTTTTTTTTTTTTAAGCACCACCTTGCACCTCAGAATGACACGTGGATTTTCTAAAGACAAAATCATTTTGGTTTATGATACGATAGTGTTGTTTAAAGAAAACAAAGATTGGCTATTTTGGAAGAGTATCTTGCTTTAAGGATCCTAGGTAGGTAGTCCACCCATTGCCCAGAAAACAGGCCACATCTTTGCCTCTTCAACATTGTGTAATAATATGACTACATTGCATTTCAAGCATAATGTATAATATGTAGTGAAATTGGATTATTTTAATTGCTTTTAACTTTCCTTTAGGGATAGGTGTAACACAGGGTTAAAATTGCTTGAAATTTCAGTGTAATGGTAAATTCTAGGACTTCACAATGTAAAGAGTTGATGGCTAAATGTCATGATATTGCTTATTTGGTTTAACTGGTTAAATTGTAGGATGACATAATTACTACTGTGCTTTTAACCATTGGAATCAAGGACCAACTTTTACTGTTCAAGTTGTTGCCTTAGAAGCATTTTCAATGGTAATAATAGTCCAATTCTGGGGATCCACAATATAGACTGCAGTTGTGTTTACTAATTTACAAAAGGTGTCCTTAACTAAAAACCCCAAATCAAAACCAAAACCTAGATGCTTAAAAAGCCATCTAAGCTGTCATTATGAATGATCTTAATTATATATATTTTTTAGTTATAGATGGACACAATCCCTCTATTTTATTTTTTTATTTTTATGTGGTGCTAAGGATCGAACCCAGAGCCTCACAAATGCTAGGCAAGTGCTCTGCCACTGAGCTCCAGCTCTAGCCCTAACATGTATTTCTTCTAAATTAAAATTAAGACCAGGGCTGGGGTCTTAATCTACCAGCGCTCATCTACCATGCATGAGGCACAGGGTTCGATCCCTCACCACATAAAAATAAGATAAAGATATTGTGTCCACCTATAACTAAAAAATAAATATTTAAAATAAAATAAAGGTCATTTGGGCTGAGGTTGTGGCTCAGTGTAGAGCACTTGCCTAGCCCATGTGAGGCACTGGGTTTGATCCTCAGCACCACATAAAAATAAATAAAATAAAGGCATTCTGTCTATACACAACTACAAAAATTTTTTTTAAAAAGAGAAAGAAATGCATATTAATTATGCATGCTAGAACATCACAGCAATTATCAAATTCAGGATAAGCTAGACCTTAAATTCTCACTGTTGGAAATACTTATAACATATTTTCTCCCTGAATATTAAGTCATTTCAATATCCTTTTATAAAAAATCTCCATTTATTATTTGCAAATGTGTGGACAGTATTTGATGCTCAAAAATCTAACAACATTTCATAGGAATCTTATTAAACATCTGCAAACTCAAAAATCTGTTTTGCTGGTGTGATGGTTCCCCAGAACTGTATTAAGTTCCTGTATGTTAGCTTAATACACTTGTATTGAATATGTATTCCAAATAATACCATTGAATCAAGATTAGAACAGGAAATAATTACTACAACATACTTTATAAATCAAGATGTTAAGTCTCTGGCAAATAAGAGACATAGTTTGAGGCAGGTGGATTGGTTCGAGACCAACCTCAACAATTTAATGAGATCCTCACCAATTTAGTGAGACCCTGTCTTGAAATAAAAAAATAAAAAGTGTCAGGGAATGTAGCTCAGTGGTAAAGTATCCCTGGGTTCAGTCTCCAGTACCAAAAAGAGAGATGGACAGACATATTCTCCTCGTTTAAAAAAATTTTTATACTTCATTTATTTATTTTTATGTGGTGCTGAGAATCGAACCCAGTGCCAGGCAAGCACTCTACCACTGAGCCACAACCCAGCCCAATAGTCTTCTCTTAATTCCTTCAATTTTTGTCTTGGACACTGATGATAGCATTCACTTGTCTCTGCAAATTGCTCACATTTGTGCTTATTCTCTATTCCTTAACTGCAAATACCTAATATTTTTTGTTATCCAGATATATGGCCATTCCAGTATTGAAACATTGAGTATTCTGTGTATATAAAGTATATGCACCTGGACTGGTATAACTGGAAGCTCTAATGTCTACTACTTTATGTGTACTACAAAAGCATTATGATAAAGAATTAAACCACCTGAATCAGATTCTGAATTTACTAGTAATTAGAACAAGCCTTAGTGTACTTTTCTGTAAAATGAGAACTATTTGCCTTGCTTACCTCTTTGTATTGTTATGATGATGTATATAAAAAGCACTTTTATTCATTTTTTTTTAAAACTTAGCTACTGGGATTGAATCCAGGACCACTCTATCATTGAGCTACACTCTCATCCCTTCCATCCTCCAGTCTGGCCTTGAATTCCCATTCTCCTGCCTCAACCTCCCCAATAGCTGGGAATATAGGGGTATGCCACTCTGCCCAGTGTAGAAAACACTTTTAAAACTGCTAAAAATTAGCTAGAAATGTAGCTCATGGTTGCAAAAAGCTGGGTTTTATCCCCAGCACCACAAAATGCAACATAAAACAAAACAGCAACAAAATCCTGTGACATTGTTTAGAAACATAAGTTAGCTTATACATTGAATTCCATAATTGAATTCTGCAGTTGATTGAGAAGGAATAATAGCACCCTAAAATTGTTTTCGAAGTATTTTTTGTTGTTGTTGTTGTTTGTTCTGTTGTACTGGCGATTTAACCCAGGGTACTTTGCCACTAAGCCACATCCCCAGCCCTTTTTACTTTTATTTTTTATTTTTATTTATTTTTAAAAATATTTTTTAGTTTATAGATGGATGCAATATCTTTATTTTGTTTATTCATTTTTATGTGGTGCTGAGGATCGAACCCAGTGCCTCACATGTGCGAGGCAAGTGCTCTGCCACTGAGCCACAACCCCAGCCCCTTTACTTTTTATTTTGAGCTAAATTGCTGAGGCTGGACTTGAACTTGCATTCCTCCTGTCTCAGCCTCCTAAGTAGCTGGGATTACAGGAGTGCACCACCACACCTGGCTGTTTTCAGAGTTTTAAGTAATGCTTTTGCCTTTTACTAAGATTGTCCTTGAAAGCGGAAAACACTCTGTTTCAAAAGTTAAATGTTGTAGGCTTTGTTACTTCTTTCAAGCATATATAATATTGCAATAGGATCTGTTAATAGATCTTTTTCCCTTGCTAGACCATGAGTTCCTCACAGACAGGGATTAGATCCGTTAATTCTTGTGGCTCTAGCCTTTATACACAGCTTGGCATATAATAAAAATAACAGTTAATTGTCTGCTAATTACCTACTTAGTGCTAGATTTTTGTTGTTGTTGTTGTTTAATTGATGAAATACCAATAGGACCAGAATGGAGATGTGGCTCAGTGGTACAGCACAGAAAAGAAAAAAAAAATCACATATATAAAAGAATTTCAATAGGGCCAAACATAAACCCCTGGATTAAATGGAGGGTAGGCAGTAGTCTCAAAGACCATTTTCATCATACTATGAAGTTATGAATTTTATTAATATTCTAAGATATATTTTTCTAGCTGCATAAGTAAATTGTGTTAATTGTAAGAAATTTGGGGCTGGGAAATAGAGAAACAAGGATAGCAAGGAAATAATTTAAAGTAAACACTCTCTCTGTTAACTAGGGCTAAGTGGCCAAAGAATTAAAAAGTATCACCAACTGATCTAATCCCCTCCTTTCTTCATCTTTTAACGTTGGTCTAAAGGCAGAGTACATTCAGGGCTTTCTACCACAGATTGATTTGGTAGGTGATAGTTTGAGAGTAAGGATTACTCTTGGACATATTCGGCTTCTTCTGGGTTCCAGACTTTAATTGGTTATGCAAGAAGAAAATTGAGGCATCAGTTTGAGTGTCACTGGAAGTAGCATTCTGCATTTTCACCTGAAGCATGTTCCACATCACAGCATTTATTCTTTTCAGCTCTTGTTCCTTCAATCTTATTGCCAGGGAACTCTTCCTCACTTGGCTCATTCATTCCTATTGACGGCTTATTAGCAACAAAGTAATTTATCATTTGCTTAATATTAATACCCTGCTTAATAAAGCACACTTTAGTAAATGAAGATGTACTTATTTTTAGTGATGGCCATATATTTAAATATACTTATATAATATGTTATATATACATATGTATTATGTATATGTATACTTGTGTGTATATTATATATATACTTATATATGTGTATTTTTTCCCCAATAATGACCATATAACAAAAGGACTGGGGATGCAACTCAGTGGTAGAAGGCCCCTGGGTTCAATCCCTAGTACTGAAAAATAAATAAATTAATTAATAAGGTAAAATAAAATAAAAATTTGTTTGTATGTAGAATGGTTATTTGCAGAGGCCAAAATTGTGTAAGATTGTTTATGGGGAGAAACAAAAATTTAAAGACAAGACTGCTTCTGTTAATTATGTGACGATTATTGGAAAGAAAGGAACTCAAACCATCTCTTGAGACTAGCTGCCACCAAATAATTCCTTGGAGAAGAATATCATACTTGTTAATTAATCCCTTTGTTACTCTCTAGGCTTTCACCATATGAGTCTGAGTAATTTATGAGCATCACTGTGGAATTTATCTTGTAGCTTTACAAACAAATAGAAAAACATGTGAACAAGACCAAGATGGATAATTTACCTCTAAAGCTTAAATAAAATTGAATGGTAACATAAAAACTGAAACATAGTAGTAAAAGTGATGGACTCTGAAATTATACTGCTTGTGATTGGATCCTGGTTCCCCTTATTGGTTGTATGTATGATCTTAGGCAATTTTTTTCTGAAGATATTTAATATTAACCCCATTGGGTGGTTGTGAGAATTATAATGAAATATATGAAGTGCTAAACATACTTTGGCTTCTGTTAATTAAAAAAAATGTAGATATAGATGGACAGAATGCCTTTATTTTATTTGTTTATTTTTATGTGGTGCTGAGGATTGAACCCAGTGCCTCACACATGCTAGGCTAGCTCTACCACTGAGCTACAACACCAGCCCTTCTGTTAATTATTAATATCTTTGACCACCTTTTTAATATTCTCATAATGACTAATAAACTTATACAGTAGGTTAAAAATATCAATAATGTTTGCATGCTTAAGTTTTTAGGTTTGAATGGATTATAATTAAAATTAATTTGGAAAACAGACAAAAGACATAAATAGACTTGGAATGTAAATGGTAGTAGTAAAAATTATGTTGACTGTAGGGGAATTTATTTTGGAATACTGAATTTCTGTCCTTTTTTTAAATGTCTTTTCCCCAAACCAAAAGGTCAAATGATAGGCGTCTTTTGAAATTTTTTATAATGGTGCATCTCAAACATATACAAAACTAGTAAGGATCCATGAGCCCATCACCCATATGCAAACAATTACCAACTTCTGCCCAGTCTCATTTCATCTATATCCTTGCTCATTCTTACCCAAATTATTTTGAAACAAATTTCAAACATATATGTGTGTGGTTTTTTGTTGTTGTTGTTTGTTTGTTTGTACCAGGGATTGAACCTAGTTTTGCTGAACCAGTGAGCCACATCTCCAGCCCTTTGTACTTTTTATTTTGAGACAGGATCTCATTAAGTTGTTTAGGGCCTCACTAAATTGTTGAGGCTAGCCTTGAACTTATAATCTTCCTGCCTCAGCCTCCCGAGTTGCTGCAAACATTCATTTCTTGAATATGACTATGTGGAATAGTCTAAGATATATGAGACATGGTTTACTATTGAGATTTGAGAAGGTTAATAAACAGTACTACTTACTTTCCCTCCCAAGTTTGGAACCAATTTAGAAATAAAATGCAGGCATCAGAAGTCAAAATATTAAATTTATTACTAACAGAAGGATTTGGGTCCTCTCTAGTCCCCTCTCTAAATTAAACTTAACTTTAAAATGGCCTTTTCCTTGAACTGTTAGTGCCTACTGCAGCAAACTTTTGTATGGATGAACAGAAATTTTGTTTTGAGCTTGGGTTGCTCCAAATTAAGGACTCTAAAGGATTGAACCAATAATGGATGGGCAACTCTTTTTCCTAAGTCACTTCTGCTCCTATGAGGAAGAGTGTGTGAGGGAGTAGAGAAAGGATAAAATTTTTCTTCCATTCTTTTCCCCACCTAACAACTGGTGTATACTTTTCCTGTACTTGGTGGTTACAGAGGTAGTGGTGGATAGATGTTTCCCCCAATACTTGCCTTCAAAGAACCTTCTTAGGATATAGATGACTATCCTAGAATATTAAAACATAAACCTTAGAATTAAAGGTATTGATTTTTTAATGGAGGATAGGCTTACATGTAATAGCATTAAGTAATCAGCTTGATTTATTTATTTTATTGGTTAAATGATCAATAAAGCAAATGAAACTAATGTTATGTATTATGGTGCTGTGTGTGTGTGTGTGTGTGTGTATGTGTGTGTGTGTGTGTATGTGTGTGTGTGTGTGTGTGTGTGTGTGTTGGTCAAGATCAAATCCAGGGCCTTTCACATCATAGGCAAATGTTCTATATCCCAGCCCTTGATACACTCTTTTTAGTTAAAACATTTTAAATTGACAAATAATAATTGTATACATTTATAGGATGCAATTTGATTTTTGATGTTTGCAATGTAAATGATTAAATCAGGTTAACTAACAAATGTATCACCTTACTTATTTACGAGGGGATGAGAACATTTAAAATCTCAACAATTTTGAAATATTACACAATATATTATTATTTATTACAATTATCATTTCTGTGTGGTGTATCACTGAAAGTCATTTCTCCTGTGAAACTTTGTACATGTTTATTTATTTGTTTGTTTGTATGAGACTGGGTCTTGCTATTTTGCCCAGGCTGGTCTCAAACTCTTGGGCTCAGATGGTCTTCTTGCCTCAACTCCCCAGTAGCTGCTACTATATGCATGGATTTTGACTCTTTTTGAGCAACATTTCTCCTTTCCTGGTTCAGCCTCCCTAAGCCATCCTCTGGTAACCACCATTCTACTCTCTACTTATATGAATTCCACTTTCTTAGATTCTACACATAAGTAAGGTCAGGTAGTATTTGTCTGTGTCTGGCTTATCTCACCTAACATCTCCTCCAGGTTCATTGATATTGTCACAAATGAAAAATTCTCCATCCCCATATGTATACATACAGGTGGCTACTTCTGAGATAGAGATATGCAACATTTCTAGAACCCTGTGAGATTCCCTATTCCAGTGTATCTCTCTCCATCCTCAAAGGTAAACACTCTTCTGACTTACCATTATTGATTTATTTAAGATAGCAGTTTTCAAAGTGTAGTCTGTGAGCTCCTGTGGGTCCCTGAGGCCCTTTCATGGATCTTCAAGGTCAAAGTATTTTTAATAAGACATTATTCACCTTTTTTTTTTTTTTTAGAGAGAGAATTTTTTTAATATTTATTTTTTTAGTTTTCAGCAGGCACAACATCTTTGTTTTGTATGTGGTGCTAAGGATCGAACCCGGGCCACACGCATGCCAGGCGAGCGTGCTACCACTTGAGCCACATCCCCAGCCCCATTATTCACCTTTTTTAAAAAATATATTTTTAAAAATTAAAATATATATATATATATTTTAGATGTAGATGGACCTTTATTTTATTTATTTATTTTTACGTGGTGCTGAGGATCGAACCCAGTGCCTCATATATGTGAGGCAAGTGTTCCACCACTGAGCTACAGCCCCAGCCCCACATTATTCACCTTTTTTACTGCATTGATATTTGCATTTATGTTACAAAAGCATTAATGGCTAGGACTGGGGCTTAATGCTCCATGGTAGAGTATATGCTTTACATAAATGATACTCTGGGTCAATCTCCAGCCCAAAAATAAAAGAAGAAAGAAAAAGCAATGGTGGGTTAAAATTCCAATTGCCTCAGCACAAATCAAAGCAGTGGTACCAAGTGTACTAGTAGATATTCTTCACCATCATATACTCACAGTTAAAAAAAAAAAAGTCCATTTCACTTAAGAATATTCTTCTACTTGGGAGATTGAGGCAGAAGGATCACAAGTTTGAGAACAGGCTCAGCAACTTAGTGAGATTCCTGTCTCAAAATTAAAAATACCAAAAAGGACTGGGGATGTAGCTCAGTGGTAGGGCATGCGGAAGTACAATCTTCAGTACCACACAAAAAAGTCCTTGAAATATTGGTAAAAAATATTTATTTTATCATGTTCAACATTTGAGTACATTTAACTTTTAATATTCTGTGTGACAACATTAACAGTACATACAAGTGCCAAGGTTGTGGCTCAGTGGTAGAGCGCTTGCCGAGAGTATGAGTGAGGCACTGGGTTCGACCCTGGCACCACATAAAAATAAATAAAATAAAAGTATTGTGTCCATCTATAACTAAAAAAAAAATTTTTTTAAAGAGTCTATACAAAACACCTTTTCTAAGTACCAAAGCATGATTTTTTTAAAATATTTATTTATTTATCGTTAGTTTTAGGTGGATACATTAATTTGTTTTTATGTGGTGCTGAGGATTGAACCCAGTGCCTCTTGCATGCTAGGTGAGCACTCTACCACTGATCCACCACCCCAACCCCATGATGTTTGTTTTGAGGAAAAAAACCTGTGCAGTCATTTGAGTTGTGAGCTAAATCAACTGTTTTTCCGCCCCCAGAACAACATTTTTACTTTAAAGAATGAGTAACAACTGTACTTATTCAGGCTTGAATGTTTGGCAGAGATATTCTTGAAAATGAATAAAGTGAGTCTGTACTGTAATAAAAGTAATCTAACTGATGTGATACAATAATTAAATTTGAGTTTTCGAGAAAAAAATTAGAATTTTATTTCTTTTCATTTTGTTTTGCTGGTACTGGGGATTGAACCAGGATACTCTACTACTAAGTGACACCCCCATTTTGAGACAGGGTCTCACTGTGTTGTCCTAGCTGGCCTCCAACTTGTGATCCTCCTGTCTCAGCTTCCTGAATAGCTGTGATTACAGGCATATGTCACCACGCCTTGCCAAAAATTAGAATTTTAGAAACACCATGAACTTGATAGCTTTCCACTTCTTAAAGACTTTTCTGATGAGATCAAATGTTAACAAATGTGATTTTTAAAATATCACATAATGGAATG
Source organism: Marmota flaviventris (assembly GCF_047511675.1). Classification (NCBI taxonomy): domain Eukaryota; kingdom Metazoa; phylum Chordata; class Mammalia; order Rodentia; family Sciuridae; genus Marmota; species Marmota flaviventris. The sequence goes on along the minus strand of NC_092514.1, from coordinate 43,981,163 downwards.
TGTCAACACTTAAAAGATTAACATAATTCAGTGAATCAATATTTTCTGTATGACCAGTGCATAATGTTATAAAATCTTAAGTGTGAAAGGACCATTCATAGTTAAAGATGGACCAGTGGGATTTCATGTAATAGAGTAGGAAGAGGTCACTGATGTGGTTCAGATTCTGCAGTGCAACTTACTTTGTAGAAATGAATACCACTTGAATTTTGAGGCAGTATCTTTTTTTTATTCTTCTCTTCCATTGGTGCTGGGAATTGAAAACAGGTTCTCATGCATGCTAGACAAGTGTTTTACCATTGAACTACCCCTGCAGCCCCTTGATTCATTGCCAAAAAAGATTTTTTCTTTTCCAACTACTTATCTGTGTGAAGGTATATATATATATATATTTTCAGGTATATATATATATATATATATATATATATATATAGAGAGAGAGAGAGAGAGAGAGAGAGAGAGCAGATATATATATAGCAGATATATATATATATATATATATATAGCAGATATATATATAGCAGATATGAGAATTTAGCTGCTTTTTGTTAAGCTAGATATTAAAGAGATTTGCAAAAATGTGTAGCAGTAATACTTTTTTAAAACAATTATTTATTTTTAATGTTTTAGTTATAGATGGACAATACCTTTATTTATTTATCTTTATGTGGTGCTGTGAGCTTGAACCCAGTGCCTCACACATGGTAGATGAGTGCTTTACCACTGAGCCACAACCCCAGCCCCAGTAACACTTTTTTTTAAAGAATTTAACTTTTATTTTGGTTATTTGTTTTTATGTGTGCTGAGAATCGAACCCAGTGCCTCACTCATGCTAGGCCAGCGCTATACCACTGAGCTACAACCCCAGCCCAACAATGACACTGTTAATTAATTATTTTTGTTTTTGGAAAAGTATATATTTTTCATAAAAATGTCATGTTAAAATGTAATGGATTGAGGGGTTGAGGATATAGTGCAGTTGGTAGAGTGCTTGCCTTGCATGCACAAGGCCCTGGGTTCAATCCCCAGCACCACCACCAAAAAAAAAAAAAAATTGACTTTTTGGGGCTGGGTTGTGGCTTAGTAGTAGAGCACCTGCGTAGCACATGTGAGGTGCTGGGTTTTATCCTCAGCACCATATAAAAATAAATAAAGGTATTGTGTTCAACTACAACTAAAAGTATATTAAAAATAAAAAAGTAATGGATTGGGTTGGGGTTGTAGCTCAGTGGTAGAGCTCTTGCCTCACATGTGCCAGGCTCTGGGTTCAATCCACAGCACAAGGAAAAGATTGAAAAGTATTGGGTTTGTTGTTATTTTCAAATAAAGAAAAATAAATTTGTAGGACTTAACTTCTAATACACAGTTAATAATGGATATAACCCATGTAATCAGGGTACTCAATAAGTTTTAAGAGTATACTCAGTAATTTTGGGGTGGTAGTGGTACTCAGGGGCACTCAACCACTGAGCCACATCCCCAGCCTATTTCATATTTTATTTAGAGACAGGATGTCACTGAGTTGTTTAGGACCTTGCTTTTGCTGAGGCTGGCTTTGAACTCGAGATCCTCCTGCCTCATCCTCCTGAGTTGCTGGGATTACAGATCTGTGCCACCACGCCCAGCTGCAGTCAGTAATTTTTAAGAGTATAAAGGGGCCAAGTAACCAAAGTATTCATATTCTCTCTCTCTCTCTCTCTCTCTCTCTCTCTCTCTCTCTCTCTCAACTGAGGATTGAACTCAGGGGTGCTTTACCGGGTATTTCCTTAGCCTTTTTATTTTGAGACAGGGTTTTGCTAAATTGCCCAGGCTGGTCTCCAACTTGCCAAAGCTGACCTGCAACTTGTGATCCTCCTGCCTCAGCCTCCCTAGTATCTGGGATTACACGCATGCTTGGCTAAAACATTAATTCAAATCTAATAAGACTCATTGTAATCTGATGTGATAAGAAAGTGCTGCATAAGAATCATGTATTCTGATGTGATAAGAGAGTGCTTAATAAGAATCATGTGATAAGAAAGTGATTCATAAAAGAAAAGTGAACTAGATCTCAAATTAAGGTTAAGAAAGATTGGGAGACTAGCCAGACATGGTGGCACATGACTATAATCCCAGCAACTCGGGAGACTGAGGCAAGAGGATTACAAATTCCAGGCCAGCCTGGACAACATAATGCGACACTGTCTCAAAATAAAATAAAATAAAATAAAAATAAGCACTGGGGATATAGCTCAGTGGTAGAGTGCCCCTGGGCTCAATCCCTAGTACCATGAAAAATGAAATGAAACAAGGTCATTTAACTTCACCTAACCAAGAGTTAACTAACCTCAGAAGGGCACTTTCTTTTCAAAAAAACTATAAGCTCCACATGTAACTGTTTTCTATTATGCTTTAGTAATGAAAAGTGAACCCAAATCAAACTAGCTCTTTTCACATAGGTATCCCTTTGTACAAAACTAATGGAACTTTAGAACAATTTGTTTCTGTTGATTATTAATTAAGTTGTCAGGAAACTACAACCTAACAATATAACAAGGAAATTTTAACATTCTCACTGATATGTTCAAATGGTATTTTTTTTATAAAACATCTTCTTTTAATTTTTTTTTTTTGTAGTTAATTGTAGATGGACAGCCTGTCATTATTTTATGTTGTGCTAAGGATGGAACCCAGTGCCTCACATGTGACAGGCAAGTGCCCTGTCACTGAGCTGCAGCCCCAGCCCATTGCCCAGGTTGGCCTGGATTTCAAGATCCTCCTGCTCAGCCTCCCAAGAGTATGGGATTACAGGCATGCACTACTGGTCCTTATTTTGTTTAAAAAACATTTAAATGTTAATACTTAAACTATATCCTGAACTTGAATTGACTCTTCCTGTTAAGAAACCAGGCAGGCCAGACATGGTGCTGCTTCTTTGTAATCATAGGGGCTCCAGAGGCTGAGGCTCAATCCTGGGCTCAATCCCTAGTATGGCAAGTTCAAAGCCAACCTCAGCAATTTAACGAGGCCCTAAGTAACTCAGTGAGACCCTGTCTCTAAATAAAATACAGAAAAGGGCTGGGGATGTGGCTCATTGGTTATGTGCCTCTGGTTTCACTCCCCTGAACCAAAAAGAAAAAGAAGAAGCTAGGCAGGTAGTGCTTTTCTATAATCCCAGCTACTCAGGAGGCTGAGGTAGGAGAAAAGAAAATAACTGGGTTTTGTTTTTTTGTTTATTTGTTTGTTACCAGGGATTGAACCCAGTGTGCTTAATCACTGAACCACATCCCCAGCCATTTTTATTTTCCTGTTTGAGATAAGTCTTGCTAAGTTGCTTAGGGCCTTACCAAATTGCTGAAGCTGGCCTTGAACTAGCAATCCTCCTGCCTTAGCCTCCTGAGTTGTTGGGATTACAGACATGGACCATTAGGCCCCACTAAAATTCACTGTTTTTGTGAAGTTTTTTTTTTTTTTCCCTGTATGCATTTCATCAATTATTTAAAAATACTGAATTTTTAAAAATATATTTTTAACTGTAGATGGACACAATATCTTTATTTTACGTATTTATTTATTTTTTTTTAAAGAGAGAGAGAGAATTTTTTTAATATTTATTTTTTAGTTTTCGGCGGACATAACATCTTTATTTGTATGTGGTGCTGAGGATCGAACCCGGGCCGCATGCATGCCAGGCAAGTGCGCTACCGCTTGAGCCACATCTCCAGCCCACATATTTATTTTTGTGTGGTGCTGAGGATTGAACCCAGTGCCTCATACGTGCGAGGCAAGTGCTCTACCACTGAGCTACAACCCCAGCCCAGTACTGAAATCTTTTAGTTTAAAAATATATAAAAAGTGGGCTGGGGATATAGCTCAGTTGGTAGAGTGCTTGCCTCGCATGTACAAGGCCCTGGGTCCAATTCCCAGCACCACCATGTTTTGTCTAGCATGTGTATCACTAATTGATTCTTTACCTGGTATATAACATTGGATAATTTTTTATCATTCTGTATATTCATATCAAATTATGTCCTTTTTGTCATTAACTATTATCCACTCTTCCCATTAATGGACATACACGAAGTACCTACTCTTTAGCAGTTACTCTATGATAATGGCAATTGTAATAGCAATAATTCTTCACTTTCACTGGATGCTCACTACAGTATTTCACTGAATTTAATGCCATTGATTTTAAGACCCTTTTTTTTTTTTAATGTACTGTTAAGAGAAAAGCTTTCCAATTAAACTGTTAGATACCATCCATTGACAGATGTACTCCAACTTCAAAAATGTTCAAAAGTGAAAAGCTATCATTTTTAGAATTTATGACATATTGCACTTTGCATGTTAACTCATTTAATTATACCAATCCAATGAGGTAGGACTATCATTATCATTCTAATAAAGAAGCAAGTTCAACATAGGTTAGGTGACTTTCCTAAAGTCATCCAAATATTAAAAAATTTGAGACCGGGCATCCTAACTCCACAGTCTCATCCTCAGCTGTTACACTATATTGCCTTCTGCCAAGGTGATTAAAAGTCACTTCTTTTTGGTAATTCATGAGATAAAGAGGGGAGAGACAAAAAAATTTGTGCTACACTGTGATAAATGCCTTGGTAGAGATGTTCATAAGAGATTATGAGGATATATAGAGAAAATTTAACCAACAAGAACTTAAACATCATCTTTAGGTTCTTCTAGCCCTCCTGAATTTCTGTGGCTGTTTTGATTTTCTTTTCTTTTCTTTTTCCTAGTACTTAGGATTGAACCCAGGACCTCTAGCATGCTAGGCAATGGCTCTACCACTTTTGATCTTTGATTCTTACTGGTGTAGCTAAACAAAAACAAAATATTGTGCGCTCTTTAAAAAACACATGTACTATAATATCTATATAATAAATAAGCATCAGGATTCATTATACTAAAATTTCTAGAAAAATAAAATGTTTAAAATAGCTAATAAATGAAGTTTGAATTTAATGTCTTTACAGGTGCTGGAGAAAATTTGGAGAATACAATGGAAGCCTTTCAGCAGTAAGTATATAAAAAAATACTCTTTTACAGTTTATCATTAAAGTGTTGTGATTAACAGAGCAAAGATAGTATACGTGTAGCATCCATTTGTAGTAGTTGTTTCTATAAAACCCCATTTTTTAATTTAGTCTGAAGTGTTACAAAGAGTGTTTGGCTTCTGTATAACTGAAAAACTAAATCAGAGTTTTGAGAATTCAAAGATACTATAGTTCCAAAGCTGAAAGAAGACATTTGTAACAAGGAACATACTGTGTATAATGCTAATTAGTCTTGGAGAGAAAGAGAAAACAAAACAACTGTTACATCGGCTGCTGTTTATGAAAAGGATTGTGTCTTTGTGCCCACCAGTTTTAGTTACAGACCTGAACCTGCAATCTGGTACTCTTCTTGGAACCCTCATGAGTGTTGATCTTATTTTTTAAAATAAGGTAAATTAAAATTTTTCTATTTAGAATTGATTCACATTTCATATAGATGTTTTTTAGAGCACTTCACAGAGAAGCTGTAGGAGACAGGAATGAAGACTGTTGGCTACCCTTGTTCTCTGTCTTAAAGTCAATTATTATTATCACTCTGTGATAATGGTGAGAACACTGTTTTCCTTTCCCTGAAAAACTACCTCCAATGAAAGACATTACCTATTCATATTTAATGAGAAAAAGAATTTCTTATATAATTTTGAGACTTATAGAATTTTTTTTAAATATTTTATTTTTTTAGTTATAGTTGGACACAATACCATTATTTTATTTATTTTTATGTGGTGCTGAGGATCGAACTCAGGGCTTCAAACATGCCAGGTGAGTGCTCTACCACTGAGCCACAACCCCAGCCTGAGACTTATAGAATTTTGGTAGGATTTTGCTACATGGTCCCAAACTCTTGAGCAATTTTGAGCATTTTTAATGTGTATAATTTGGACTAAGAAATCAGAATTTTTCTTTTTAATTGAATTTTATTTGTTTCTTTGTTTATTTATTTACTTATTTTTGATGGTGCTGGGATGGAACCCGGGGACTTGTGCACTGTAACCACTCATTCTACTACTGAACTACGACCTCAGCCCGGGAGAATTTGAACTAAGTTTTTGTTCTGCTTCTCACCAAAGACTTATAAAAAGGCTTAGAGATTATTTTTCCTGTTATCAGACTCGAAGGTACTGCTTCTAGTTTCATCTGAATCCCTCTACTTGTCATTTCTTACTTTTACTGTTGGTTATGATCTCAAAAGTCTTTTACAAAAATGCAAAATCTTTTTCTACTGTCACAGATTAATGTGAATATTTTAATTTAAATTATTTTCCCTACTTAGATTGTTTATCTAGCAAGTTATCTATAGCTAAATATGAGTATATAATTTTATGTGTATATTTTTCTATACAGGTGCCTGTGTGTGTGTGCACACACTATCACTTTATCATATGTGGGCTGGGATTTATTTGGGAGAAACTGCCCATAACTTTAAATAATTTTAGTATTCTTTATGTTGGAAGCACATTATTTTGAAAGTTTTTCTCCATATTCTTTGTTAAATTTTTACCCATCACTCTTTTTTTTAATGAAATTGAACCACTAGGTTATATAGTAAGTTATTTCTAAAGATGCACACTTGAAAATATCACATTTTAAAAATAATTTTTAGTTGTAGATAGACACAATGCCTTTATTTTATTTATTTATTTTTATGTGATGTTGAGGACCAAACCTAGTGCCTCACATGTGCTAGGCAAAGCATTTTGCCACTGAACCATAACCCCAGCCCAAAAGTATCACATTTTTTTAATCTTTTTTTGTTTTGTACTGAGGATTAAACCCAGAGACACTTAACCACTGAGCCACATCCCTATCCCTTTTTATTTTTTATTTTGAGAAATTGTCTTTCTAAGTTACTAAGGCTGGCCTCAAACTTGTGATCCTCTTGCCTCAGCCTCCAGAGTTGCTGAGATAGCAGGGTTGTGCCACAATGCCTAATACATACTTTTTGATTGTACTTTTTTTTTTTGTTTCATCTATAAATATTTTATTGTTTAACTGCTGGGACACTTAGAAGGTTCCCTCCTCTCTCAAACATATCTGCTTCATGAACTACTAGAAGTTGGGCATGGTGGGTACATACTTATAGTCCCAACTACTTGGGAGGTTGAGGCAAGAGGATTATTTTAGCTCAGGAGTTGCAGAGTTCTAGACCAGCCTGGGCAACATCGTGAGACCCTGTCTCAAAAAGAAGGAGGAGAGTTTAAAAGAAGAAAGAAAGAAAATACAAGAAAAATTATTTAAACATAATATTTTCAAGGTACCATTTATTAAAAAGTAAAGGATGGGGCTGGGGTTGTGGCTCAGAGGTAGAGAGCTTGCCTGGCATGCGTGAGGCACTGGGTTCGATCCTCAGCACCACATAAAAATAAAAATAAAGATTTTTTTTTTAAAGTGAAGGAATTATAATACATGATCAGCAAAAGACAGAAACTGTGCTTAAGTGAGAGGAAGATAATCCTTATTATTATTTTTTTGGGAGGAGAGGTACTGGGGATTGAACTCAGGGCACTCGACCACTGAGCCACATCCCTGGCCCTATTTTGTATTTTATTTAGAGACAGGGTCTCACAGAGTTGCTTAGTGCCTTGCTTTTGCTGAGGCTGGCTTTGAACTTGTAATCCTCCTGCTTCAGCCTCCTGAGCTGCTGGGTTTACAGGCATGTACCACTGCACCAGGCCCTAATCCTTATTATCTGGAGGAGAAATAATAAAAAAGTGATGGCTGGCTAAAATTTAGATCTTATTTATGTGTTAATTTAGGTATGTATTTCACAAAGCATATATAACATGGAGTTTAAGATGATGACATATTAGAGAAAGTGTAAGTAGTTGGTGGGAGGAAGCATGGTTTAGATTAACCAGGAAATTGAAATGACACTAAGACTGGAAGAGCTATATTTGAAGAAAGAAAAATTATTTTTTAAATGTGGAATGTTGGACGGGTGCAGTGGTGGAAGCCTGTAAACCCAGTGGGTAGGGAGGCTGAGGCAGGAGAATCATGAGTTCAAAGGCAGCCTCAGCAAAAGCAAAGCACTAAGCAACTCAGTGAGACCCTGTCTCTAAATAAAATATAAAATCGGGCTGGGGATATGGCTCAGTGGTCGAGAACCAATGAGTTCACACCCTACTACCAAAAAAAAATGTGGAATGTTTGAGATTAATATGTGACATTAATGTGGACAAGATATATCTAGGAGATTGAAAGGACTTTAGAGATATATTGAAAATTAATTCATTATGATAGAGTGTGACTAGAGAAGTAATTTTGACCAAGAATTCCATCTCACAATTTATAAAAAGTCCTTTAATTGGTTTATAAGATGCTTTCACAAACACCATCTCCTTTGTAGTATAAATATGGCTCTTCTCCTTAGGAGCAAAAATCTTTTTTATTGATCCCTCACTTCCTAACATCTCGCTCAGGCTCTCACACTGATAGGCTCTTACTAGTTGCTCATTGAATCAGATACAGAATAGTGCCCTCCAAAAACAAAGCAGAATTTTAGCAAAAGACAGATAAAGGAAACAGAACCCCCTTCACAGTAAACATAGAACCCAAAACTAAGGAATCATCTCAATCTCTCTCTCTCTTTCTCAATCTCTCTCTCTCTCACACACACACACACACACACACACACACACACAGTCATTAAGCCCTTGGGAATGTAAAATCTGGTTCTTAAGAGCTAATAAAAGTAGGTTATTAAACTAGGCTGCCTTTGTAATGTGATCCCTCTGGTACCAACATGAATGGTAGGAGAAAGAAGCAAATTGTATTAGCAACATTTGGAAATGTAAATTGGCAGACAGTCAAAGTAATTAATCAGTGCCCTGATTCTCATGATAAATTTTTATAGTATCTGGTTACTGTAATACTAATTATCTCATCTCTGCAATGGGAGTGTATATTTATTGATAAGGTTGCTTGTTAACTGACTTGGAAATTTGTATAAAACCTAAATCAGGCCTAGTGTCATGACACACACCTGTAATTCCAGGAATACATGAGGCTGAGGCAGGAGGATCACAAATTCAAGGACAGGCTTGACAATTTAGAGAGAGCCTGTCTCAAAATAAAAATAAAAGGAGCTGGAGATGTAATTCAGTGGTAAAGCACCCCTAGGTTTTATTCCCCCATACCAGAAACAAACAAGCAAACACTATCATTTTAACTTTTTAAAAAAGATTTTATTTTATTTTTTGCAGTACTAGGGATTGAACCCAATACCATGCTAAGCAAGCACTCTATCTGAGCCACATCTCCTGCCCAACTTTGTTCTTTAAATGTGAATATCAGGTTCCCTAGCATCATTTGTTAAAACTGGTTCATTTTTTTTATTCAATGGTCTCTGCATCTTTATGAAAGCTCATTTCTGAGCTCTCTGTCCTGGTCCACGTGCATTTGTTATATCCATATATGTTTTTCTTTATATCATTACCACACTCTTTTGATTACTGTATTAAATTTTGAATACAGAAGTATGGGTCCTTCAACTTTTTAGTTTTTAAGATTGTTTTGTCTGTTTGGGATCCTATGAAATTCCATTTGAATTTTAGGATGGATTTTTCTATTTCTGCAAAAAAAAAAAAAATCATTGGGATTGTGCTGTTATTGCCACAAATCTGCAGATTGCTTTGAGTAGTATTAACATCTTAAGTACACTTAATATAGTTGCACATCCATATTTATATATCTTTAACTTCTTTTTGAAGTGTTTTATAGTTTTCATTATACAAGTCTTTCACCTCCTTGGTTAACTCCTGAGTGTTTTAATGTTTTTGATGCTATTGTAAATAAAATTGTTTTCTTAGTTTCCTTTTCAGACTATTCATTGTTAATGTATAGAAACACAATTAATTTTTGTGTGTTAATCCAACAACTTTCTTAGATTCATCTGTTAGTTCTAAGAATATTTTTATAGGATCTTTGGGAATTGGGGAGTAGGAGGCTTGTGGCTGAGGATTGAACCCAGGGCCTTGCACATGCTAAGGAAGAGCTCTACCACTAAGCAATACCTCTAACCCAGGATTTTCTATATGTAAGATCATGTCTTCTGTGATCAGAGATGACTTTACTTGTTCCTTTCAATTTGAATTTTTTCTTGCCCATTATTAGAACTTCCAATAAGATAAAAGCAACTAGCCAGCATTATCTTATTTCTTAATCCTCTCTCTTTCACTCCCCCCCACACCCCAGGGATTGAACCCAGGTCGCTTAACCACTGAGGCGCATCCCTGGCCCTTTTCTTTTGTTCTATTTTGAAACAGAGTCTCACTAAGTCCTTAGGTCCTTGCTAAATTGCTGAGGTTGGTCTCAAACTTGGAATCCTCCTGCCTTAGCCTCCCAAATGGCTGGGATTACAGGTATTCGCCATCACGCCCAGCAATCCTCTCATTTTTTAGATGTGGCTCTCAGAGGGAAATTTATTTGCCCAAAGTTATACAACTTCATAACAAATCAGGAATTGGTTTTCAAGTCTCTGAACTTCTGGTCACATATTCTTTCCATGATATAGAGTTGCCAGTATTAAGGATAGCTGGTTATTGAAAGGAGGCAACATTATTCACTTATTTTAATTAAGATCACTTAGAATATTTTCACATCAATGAATGTTGATAAATAATGTTGTTGAGGATATAGTTCACTATTTCAGAATATTTGGGTTTGTAACTGAATTATTATATCTAATGCATGTAACCTAAATGTTTGCATAAGTTTTAGGTTGTCGTTTTTCTCTTTATTTCTTCAGTGCAGTCACAATTGGAACTGATATGTTGGAATTGGACTGCCATATCACAAAAGATGAACAAGTTGTAGTATCACATGATGAGAACCTGAAGAGATCAACTGGGGTCAATGTAAACATCTCTGATCTCAAATATTGTGTAAGTAAAAATGAATGATAAACTAATGTCTAGTATATATTAGGGTAAAGTGTTTTTTTTAGTGTTTTAAAAATTGTTGATGGACCTTTACTTCATTTATTAATTTATTTTTATGTGGTTCTGAGAATCGAACCCAGTACCTCACACATGCTACGCAAGTGCTCTACCACTGAGCCACAACTCCCACCTGGGTAAGATTTTTTAAGGCAGTGAATGCCAGACATTGCTTCAGTCAGCAACTTTAAAAAATAATATTTTTATATTTAAATAATAAATGTCAAAAGAATTTTTAAAAATTACCCTAACTCCCATTGAGGATTTTATACTTTACAAATACATCCATGAAGACTTGTTTTTATAAATATTTTAATAAAATTACAAGTCCTCAAATGTAAAGCTACTGGAATTCAGCTTGTTAAATTTAGTCAATTCATATTAAGGAAATGAATTATTTTTTGTCTTCAAGTATAAGAAAGCACCATTTAGGGGTGGGGTTGTGGCTCAGTGGTAGAGTGCTTTTCTAGCATGTGTGAGGCACTGGGTTCGATCCTCAGCACCACGTAAAAATAAACAAAGGTATTGTGTCCATCTATAACTAAACATTTTTTAAAAAGCACCATTTTAAAATTTGATCATAATGGTTTATATGCTCACTTTAGTAAATACTGATAAATGAAGGGAAACAATGCTTTCTTTTACCACCTATAGCAAACTCCTGTTAACGGGACACTATCTATATGTATACCTTGTTAATTTTCAGAATTTTCTTTTCACTATATATTATACACATTGTTTTAAACACTTTAACATAATAAACATTTTTCCATGTTTTTTTTTAAAAACAGGCTTTTGTTAGAGAAGTTTTGAGTTCATGGCAAAATTTAGTGGAAATACTGAATCCCCTTGTCCTTATCAACCAACCAACCCACAGAAGAACATCCTTCCCCACTACCAACATCCATACCAAGTGGCACATTTGTTATAACTGATGTCACCCAAAGTCCATAGTTTATACATTAGAGTTCACTCTTGATCCTGTACATCCTGTGGTTTAGATATTAGACATTTAATGACATTTATCCACTATTTATACTATCACACAAAATGGTTTCACTGCTTCCAAAATCCTCTATGCTTTTTATTTATCCCCCCTCTTCTCCCATCCCCTGAAACCACTAATCTTTTTATTATCTTCATAGTTTTGCATTTTCTAAAATGTCACATATTTGGAAGTATACAGTGTTTAACCTTGCAGGTTCCATGCTTATTTTTCATAAATATTTGAAATGACTGTAGTTGTTACATTGAGTAAATCTGTAGTTATTTTTAACCAGTTTTCTATTGAACACAGGATTGGTTATAAGTTTTCACTGTACTGAATATCACTATGTGTAAAGATAAAGCTTTATCTTTAGGCACTGGTATAAAGTTACTTTTGAAAATATAAATAAGAATATACTTATAAAGACATAAATATTTATATTAAAGTTATTTGTATGAATTTTTCTCTATATTTAAAGTTAATTATTTCCCTAGAAGGAAAAATATTGGTTAAAAGAGTAGAAATATTATCATTATTGTCTTTAATAATATATATTACAGTTTCCTATTGCCTGCTTACTTTTTTTTTTTTTTTTTTTTGGTGGGGGGGCACTCAACCACTGAGCCACATCCCCAGCCCTGTTTTGTATTATATTTAGAGACAGAGTCTCATGGAGTTGCTTAGCAACTAGTTTTTGCTGAGGCTAGCTTTGAACTGGAAATCCTCTTGTCTCAGCCTCCTGAGTGCTGGGATTACAGTCATACACCATGGCACTGGGCAAAGCCTTGGTTTTAATCCCTAGCACCAAAAAAATTAGCGAGCAGCCAGGTACGGTGGCTCACACCTGTATTCTCAACAGCTCAGGAGGCTGAGACAGGAGGATTTTGAGATCAAAGCCAGCCTCAGCAAAAGCTAGTTGCCAGGCCAGCCTCAGCAACTTAGCAAGGCCATAAGCAAATTAGTGGGACCCTGTTTAAAAAAAAATAAAAAATTAAAAAAGGGCTGGAGATGTAGCTCAGTGGTGAAGCACCCCTGGATGCAATCCCCAGTTACCTGCCCCATCCCCAAAAGAATAAAAAACTCTTAAAATTCAACAATAAGGAAAAGAATCTATTTTTAAATAGACAAAAACCTGAACAGACACTTTGCTAAAGAAGATATACAGATAGTAAATAAGCACAGGAAAATATCCCCCAAATCACTAGTCATCAGGGAACTGCAAATTATAATCGAAATAGATTCTATTACATGTGTAGTATAGCTAAAATAAGAAAAAAAGTGATATCAAATGTTGGTGAAGATTCAGAATTAGAATTTCTATACATTACTGGTGCAAGTACAAAGTGATACTGTCACTTTGGAAAATAGGCAGTTTTTTTTTTTTTAAATCAAGTTGTCCTGAGCATAGGACCCAGCAATCCCACTCCAACATATTTACTCAAGAGAAACAAAAACTTTTGTTCATACAAAAACCTATTCGGGGAGAATATTTATAACAGCTTTATTCATAAACAGAAACTAGAAACAACCCTAATGTCCTTCAGTGGTGAATAGATAAACAAGTACATTCATACAATGGAATACCTATTCAACAACAAAAAGGAATGAATCACTGATGCACACAACATGAGAAAACCTCAAATACATTTTTCTAATGTGGAAGATGCCAGATCCGAAAAGGTAATCCTGAATGATTCCATTTTAATGGACATTTTAGAAAACGCAAAACTATAAAGATGGAGATCAGTCATTGTCAGTGGTTGGGAGAAGGAGGATGGTTCGACTGCAGTGGGCAGAAAGGAAACTGGGGGAGGGGAAATTATAGAACTGCTTCTATTTTGATTGTAGTGGAAGCTACATGATTATATTCATGTCTCAAAATTCATTAAATTATATATCAAAGAAAAAAAAAAAAAGCTAGTTGCCAAGCAACTCAGTGAGACCCTGTCTCTAAATCAAATACAAAATAGGGCTGGGGATGTGGCTCAGTGGTTGAATGCCCCTGGGTTCAGTCCTCAGTGCCCAAAACAAAAAAGTAAATAAATAAACAATAACAAAAAAATAAAACCAGGGCCTTGCACATGCTAAACATGAACTCTACACTGAGCTACACCCTCAGCCCCCACTCCTGCTTGCTTATTATAAGATTTATTTTAAGAGTAAAAAATTCCCATTTTGCTGTACCCTTACCATTATTAATCATTGTAATTATCATTAATTAGTTATATTTATATAAAATTATATTTATACCATAAATTTTCTGGTTTGCTAGATTGAATTTTAATTAGAATTTCTTTGATTATTAATGAGCTTAAATATTTTTCTGTATGATTGTTAGGTATTTTTCTTTTTCCTTGAATTATCTATAGTGGATATTTTTCTACTGAAATGTTGAGAAAAGGTCTATATTAAATATAAGTACTATAGACTTCTTGTAGGTGATAGAAGTAATTAAATTATTAATTTGCCTATGTAAATATAGGTTTTCTTCACTCATTTTTCAAAGAAGCAAACTTTTATTTCATGTCTTAACATAAGACAAAATACGTTTTACTTTTGATAACTTTTTTCAATCATATCTTTTTAAGGAGCTCCCATCTTACCTTGGTAAACTGGACGTCCCATTTCAAAGAGGTAATATTTCTCATTTATCACTTAAGCATTGACATTAAAGTATATTCATTTATGCTGAGAAGCCCATCTGTGTCCTCTTATCATAGTTATCTTCTTGTTAAAAGTACTGTCCTGTAAGCTTATTCTCTCAGAACTACAAATATGCGACCTTGATAGGTCATCTGATCCAAAGATGATTAGGCCCAACCATTTAACTAGGTCTCTTTATTTAAATTCACATAAAATTAATTCAAGCTGGAATACTAATTGTAGGAAACTTGAATATTATTGGGAATATTTTGCACTTCTAAAGCTTCAATTCTAGAATATTGCCATAACTTATAGTAGTCATCCATCATGAATGGAATACAGAATAAGTAAAAAGAAGTAGAAAGGACCTCTCTTGCAGATCTTTCTGGTTCTTGAACTGTTGATTCTGTCATTCAGCTGTGCCATATTTTAAATGATTGAAAAGACTTTTATTACTCAAACTATTTCCTAGCAATTTAATGGTTTTCTTTCATTAGAGAGAGTATTTCTCCCAAAGAAAAGTGTCTCCTTGCCTAATTTATTAGTTACTGCACGTTAGAGTGGAAAATACACCACTTAGAGATATAAGCGCTAAGCAGGTGTAGCCTACCAATATCACAAGTTGGCTTCCCATTTTGAGTGATTCAAATATATAAGTCAATAAAACTACAAGAGGCTGCATGTTATATACCTTGGTATGGTTTGCATATTGTTGAATCCTTGTGAAAATATCAAGAATCTATTTTTATAACTTTTGCAATTTTTAATTTTGATTTTTCATTGATACATAACAATTGTACATATTTGTAGGATACAGTGTTATGTTTCAATACATTATGTGCATTATGTAATGTTCGATCAGGGTAATTAGCATATTTGTCATCTCAGACATTTATCTTTTTTTATGTGGTAGAAACATTTAAAATCCTCTCTTCTGGCTATTTTTGAAATAGACAATACCTTTTTGTTAACTGTAGTTACCCTACTGAGTAATAGAACACTAGAACTTGTTCTTTTCTAACTGTAACTTTGAATCAATTGGCTAGCCTTTCTTCTCCTTTCCCCAGCCTCTGGTAACCATTATTTTGTTGGCTACTTGTATTAAATCAACATTTTTAGACTCATTACATATGAGGGAAATCGTATAATATTTGTCTTTCTGTGTCTGGCTTATTTTATTTAGCATAATGTCTTCCAGGTTCATCCATGTTGTTGCAAATGACAGAACAGTATTATTATGTTGTATATATGTACATATACACCATATTTTATTTATCTATTAATCCATTATTGGACAATTAGGTTGATTCTATATCTTGGTTACTGTGAATAGTATCAGTAAACTTGGGAATCTCTTTCACATACTGATGTTGTTTCCTTTGAATATATACTAAGTGATGGGATTGCTGCATCATTTTATAGGAAAATTTAAAATTTTTTAGGAACCTTCATACTGTTTTCCATAATGACTATACTTCATTCTCACCAACAGTGTGCAAGATTCCTTTTTCTCCACATCCTCACCAGTACTTGTTTTCTTTTGTCCTTTTGATACCAGCTATCTTATATGGAGTGAGGCGATATCTCATTGTGGCTTAGACTTGCACTGCCCTGATGATTAGTGATATTTTTTCATACCTGTTGGTTATTTGTATGTCTTCTTTTGGAAAATGCCTACTAAGTTTTTTGCCCATTTTAAAATCAGATTATTTGTTTTTGAGTTTTGGTTTGTTTTGCTTTACTATTCTGGATATAAAATATAACAATATAAACACAAAATCTCTCTTGGCAAATGTATATCTGCAAGTATTTTTTTCCATTCTATAGGTTGTATCTTCCCTCTGTTGTTTCTTTTGTTGTGATTGGATCTATTGATATTAATTTTTTAAAAGAACAGTAACTACTTCATGAACTAAATTTAAAATTGGCCAGTATAGAACTATGCTTATGGCTTAGTGATTGAGTGCTTGCCTAGAATGCTCAAGGTCCCTATTTTGATCCCCAATACCTCAAAAATAGAGAAAATTAAAGATAGATAAATAGATAGATAGAATAGATACAGATATATTTATTTTTTATTTATTTTTATTTTTTTGTTACTGAGGATTGAACTCAGGGGTACTTGACCACTGAGCCACATCCCTAGCCCTATTTTGTATTTTATTTAGAGACAGGGTCTCACTGAGTTGCTTAGTGTCTTGCTTTTGCTGAGGCTGGCTTTGAACTTGAGATTCTCCTGTCTCAGCCTCCTAAACTGCTGAGATTACAGGCGTGCACCACTGCACCCA
Source organism: Marmota flaviventris (assembly GCF_047511675.1). Classification (NCBI taxonomy): domain Eukaryota; kingdom Metazoa; phylum Chordata; class Mammalia; order Rodentia; family Sciuridae; genus Marmota; species Marmota flaviventris. The sequence continues at coordinate 43,964,251 of NC_092514.1, read as the reverse complement.
GCTGAAGTTATCTATTTTTAAGGAATGTTTAAATCTGATGTTTATTTAATTTTGTCTTCCAGGTAAGTAGCATTAAATTATGTTTGTTTGAGGAAACACATTTTCATTCTTATGGTTTATAATCCTAATATATAGGAATATATTTCCCATGCTATGTGGCTAGGATTACAGGCATGCACTAGTGAGCTCAGCAAAGCAGATTGGGGCCAGAGAGATTAGGTACCTGAATGACAATCTGAAGTTTGGGCTTTCTTTTGTTTAGGCTTAGAAAGTCACTGAAGATTATTAAGCAGCAAAAGAGTCTTTTTTTTTTTTTCTTGGTACTGGGGATCAAACCCAGGGCCTTCCACATGCTAGACCATTGCTCTTCAACTGAGCTACATCCTCAGTCCCTTTTTTCTGATTTTCATATCTCCTTCATAAAGTAATAAAACTTTTGAATGTGAAGAGAACTTTGAGACCATCTAATGCTGCTTTCCATTAGAGATTAAAAACTAAAGTCTAAAGATGTGAATTAACTTGATCAAGTTCATACAACAAGTAAATGATAGAGCTAGAATTTGAAATAAATTTCCTCTTTACCAGCCAGTGTTCAGGTATACCATATTGCCTCTCCATCAGATGTCTCCTCAAATGCTATATTAACATGCCAGGTACTCTCAGGTTTCAGACAACTATAAAGAATAATGAACTTTCATTCATATTCCATTCAACTCTTATCATAATTAACTTTGGACAATGACTCAAATGTGAAGTTCACTGCATTTGAAACAGGCTACGTAAATACTTGACTCAGAGTAGTCAGAAAGTTGTTCTTTTTTTTTTTTTTTTTAATCATATTCTGCTCAGAACTCTTGTTTAGTTTTCTTTAGATATTGGAGAGACTGCCTGAGGAATATAAATTTCAAAATTTTTGCTCTCTTTGTGGTTCACAACTTTACTGGAGAGTACTTGGTTTTGTTTTTGTTTTTCAATTAAAGGAATTTATTACTAGAACTTTCTGTTCGCCATGTTTATACACACTTTCTGTTCCTACCCACTTACCAAACCTATTCAGATGATTTTTAGTGTGTCAGAGCCACTTGGTGTTCATTCATCTCTTAAATCTCTTACCAAATTCTGACTCATCAAGTAATTATTTTCTTTTTTTTTTCAGTTTTTATTATTTATTTTATTTATAATTATTTTCTTTAAAGGGATTCTTCAATGTGCCACAAGCTATATAAAAAGGATCATAAAAAAGTGTTAACCAAAGCGTTATCATCTATCTTATTTTCTTTATTTTATTGGTACCAGGGATTGAACCCAAGGTGCTTAACCACTAAGCCACAGCCCAGCATTTTTTATATTTTATTTTGAAATAGGGCCTTGCTAAGATGCTAAGGCTAGGTTTGAACTGGCAATCCTCCTGTCTTGACCTCCCAAGCTGCTGGGAGGGCAGGTGTCCACCACCTCACCCAACTCATCCTACTTACTTTATAGTGGCCCTTTTTTATTGTTGTTTTCATAAAAAATTCATAATTTCGATAATCTAGAGTTGACTATAATTATAGACAGTTTAAAAGTTCTAGCATGCTGTAGGACCCACATCATTCACTGTCATTCAACACACCTATTGCATGCTACTTTTTTTTTTTCAATTGATATTGGGGATTGAACTCAGCGCCACTACCACTGATCCACATCCCCAGCCCTTTCTTTTTCTTTCTTTTCTTTCTTTTTTTTTTTTTTGATTTTGAGACAGGGTCTCCCTAAGTTGCTTAGGGCCTCCCTAATTTGCTAGGGCAGGCCTCGCACTTGTAATTCTCCTGCCACAGCCTCCCAATTCACTGAAATTACAAGCATTACAGGCATGTACCACCGTGCCTGACTACTTTTCTTCTTGTAGTCTTCTGTTTCCTTGCTCTGGTTATCCTCTGTCCTGAACAATACCAGGACAAACTTCTCTTTCTCCCACTCTTTTTCTACATTCTATAGGGACCAAGACATCTAAGTTATGTATCTTTACTTCATAATAGCACACATTTTTTCCTACTATACATTTTAATTGCCTTACTCCCTTACTGTTAAATACTAATATTATATTAATTTAACCTATATGTCATTTTGCTGATCCAAAGTTAGTTTTTTCCTGTTTGACTTTTTTCTAAGCTGACCCTTATATCTATCTTACTTGGGTGTAAATAGTCCCTTGGCAATTCTTTTTTTTTTTTTTTTTTGGGGGGGTGGTACCAGGGATTGAACTCAGGGACACTCGACCACTGAACCACATCCCCAGCCCTATTTTGTATTTTATTTAGAGACAGGGTTGAGTTGCTTAGTGTCTTGCTTTTTGCTGAAGCTGGTTTTGAACTCGCAATCTTCCTGTCTCAGCCTCCCGAGCCGCTGGGATCACAGGCGTGCGCCACCATGCCTGGCCCATGGCAGTTCTTTAGTCTGTTAAATTAATTTTTCCACACTTGGAAGACAATAAAAATTAAGAAAAAAATTTTTAGTTGTAGATGGACAAATACCTTTATTTAATTTATTTATTTATGTATTTATTTATTGTGGTGCTGAGGATTGAACCCAGTGCCTCACACATGCTAGGCAGCTGCTCTACCACCAAGCTACAACTGCAGCCCCAACAATAAAATTTTTACTTAAGGGGCTGGGGATGTGGCTCAAGCGGTAATGCGCTTGCCTGGCATGCGAGGGACACTGGGTTCCATTCTCAGCATCACCTAAAAATAAAATAAAGATGTTGTGTCCACCAAAAACTGAAAAATAAATATCAAAAAATTCTCTCTCTCTTTTCTCTCTCTCGCTCTTTAAAAAAAAAAATTACTTAACTAGAATATCATTGTTCAAATGGAACTTTTTGCTGAAAAGTGATGAAAATAATCTGTAATTGCACTTTCTGGTATACCCAATAGCTATATATGTGTGTGTTGAGTACTTGAAATGTGGCTAGTACAACTGAGAAACTGAACTTTAAATTTTATTTAATATTAATTATTTTAAATTTACCTAGTCTTGTGCAGCTACTGCATAAGGGAAATATCACATTCATATTTTTTAGGTTATAAATAAAGATATCAGTTTAAAATAGCTCAAGAGAAAAAAAGAGAGAGATTATATAGAATGATAGTGAATCTAACATTAAACATTATTGAATCCAGGGCTGGGGATGTAGCTCAGAGGTAGAGCTCCTTCCAAGCATGTGCAAGTCTGCAAAGAAACAAACAAATAAAAGAACATTATTGAATCCAGAGGCTCAAAAAGACTCTCTTGCTTCATCTTGGGTTTGCTTATCTGTGTATCTTGGGTATTATTCACTTCTACCTTAGGTAGACTTTGTCCAGGTGGTAAAGAATTTGATTCTAGGTATTGATTCATATTCTGTCTACAAGGTGACTTCAAGCCAGGGAAAGCCAGTCTCCTTTATGAACTTCAAGAAAAAGGTTTCACTGAGACACAGACTGGGCCAACATGATTCATGTGTCCATTTTGAAGTAAGAATATTCTGATCGGCCCACCCATGGGGGTGAATGGAGAAAGGGAACTGTGATTAACAGCCCTATAAGAACATTGTGTAATAAGGGAGTTATAGTTTTCTACAGGAAAAAACACCAAGTAGACCAAAACAATAACTATGCACTATAAACAGTTTTCAATAATTTAGTTATGTAGTCTATGACAAGTTTGAACTGTCTCAGTAACAAGCACTAGACAACTATTTCAAGATAATTTAAGCAAAAACATAATAAATAAAAATGAATGTATTGTTATCTCTCTGTGTGTCTTTCTCTCCCCACCCACAATTCCTTTTTTAAAAAATTTTATATTGAGAATAGGGTCTAGCTAAATTGCTGAGGCTGGCCTCAAACTTGTGATTCTTTTACTTCAGCCTCTTGAATTCCTGGGATTACAGGCATGAATCATTGTACTCAGCAATTTATTGGTTCTCATAAAAAGTCCAGGGGTTATATGCCTTCATACATGACTCATTCTAGTTGTTCAAGTAATAATTGATTTTTTTCTATCTCCATTTCTTTATTCTTCATTCATCTGTGTTGTCTTTGTTCTCCGAGACACCTTTTTCACATAGATATAGACCCTTGGCCACACATAAATAATCCATTCAGTTGAGAGTTTCAGGAATCCTTTTCCAGTGTCCATACTGTTATATGCATGAAGGGTCTCAGACAGTTCATAAATTCACTCAGGCCAGGTAGGCAGAACCAAAATGATCAACAGTCCCATCAAAATGACACTTGAGTTCCATCTGAATTACAAGGAGTGCAATAATTGAGTATTTCTTCTCTCTTTTGTTTAATTTATATGCTGCTTTTCATATGAACACTTATTATAAATAATTTAATTTTTTGACATAGATTTACTTCTTTGATATGTGTCTTTCTCTTAATTTATAATAATAAGGATGAGATTAAGGATTTTTTACCATTTAGTTCTTTACATTATTGGAACTAGAAAGGAAAAATTTTTACAATGGTTTTATGGTATATACAGTGTGTTATATAAATAATTAGAAGCAAAAGGACTAGGAAAAGAGTAAAAAAAATTCCCTTCTAATTTTTTATTACTTTAAACATTTTTTTTAGATATTGATAGACCTTTATTTTATTCATTTATTTATATATGGTGCTGAGAATCGAACCCAGTGCCTCACACATGCTAGGCAAGTAAACTACCACTGAGCCACAACTCTAGCCCCTATTTACTTTTAATTCTCTTTGAATAATTGTACTGATAAGAATTCTTTAGCACAGTCCTGAATTATTATGTATTTACCTTGCTTGAACATTATTTTTCCTTTCTTTCTTTGAATTTTTTTCAAATTTTCTTTGAATTTTCTTTCTTTGATCAGGGATTGAATCCAAGGGCACCTTAACCACTGAGCCATATCCTAAGTCCATTTTATTTTTATTTTTTATTTTAAGACAGTGTCTCAAAATTTACTTAGGATCCAGGTGTGGGGACATATACCTGTAATCCCAGCAGCTCGGAAGGCTAAGGCAGGAGGATTGCAAGTTCAAAGGCAGCCTCAGCAAAAGCAAGGTGCTAAGCAACTCAGTGAGACCCTGTCTCTAAATAAAATACAAAAAATAAATAGGGCTGGAGATGGAGATGTGGCTCAGTGGTCAAGTGCCCCTGAGTCAATCCTTGGTACAAAAAAAAAAAAAAAAAGTAATTTAGGGCCTCGCTAAGTTGCTGAGACTGGCTTTGAACTTGCACTCCTCCTGCCTCTACCTTCCATGCCGCTGGAATTACAGGCATGTGCCCTGTGCCTGACCAAACATTATTCTTAATCTCTGAAAAATTCAATGATGATTTCATAGCAAAACTTTAGAAACAATCTCAGTCTCTATTAATAGGGGAATGGTTAAATTAAAATAATCAAATTTTTGTGTAGTTCTTCAGTGAAGTATTTTGAAACCATATAAAAATCACAATAAAATCAGAACAATGGATTATATCATTGTCAGTATCCTGGTTTGATATGGTACTATGGTTTTGCAAGAAGTCATCACAAATAAATCTGGATGAAAGTAGATCAATCTTAAAACTGCATGTGAACCTACAGAATTCTTAAAATGTAAAGTTTAAGAAAAATATAAATCATAATTATAAACAAGGTATAAAAATATTTTTGCATAAAAAATAGGTTAAATTCTTGTAGGCACACTATATTATAACCATATTAAATTTTGCATAGGAAAAAAGTAGAGAAAGAAAGTATACCAAGTGGTCATAATGATTATATCTAAGCTATTAGGTTTTAAATGATATTCTTTTTTTCTTAATGCTTTGCCTCAATTTGTAACTGTCCTCATATGAATACATACTATAACTGTTTTAAAAAAAAAGTAAATTACCTTTTAAAAATACATTTACAAATCTTGCTTTCTCAGCATGCCAGTGTGAAGGAAAAGATAACCGAATTCCATTACTGAAGGAAGTTTTTGATGCCTTTCCTAATACCCCCATTAACATCGATATCAAAGTCAACAACAATGTGCTGATTAAGAAGGTACTGGAGTCATTGCCTCCTCTTGGTGTGTTGCATCCAATTTCACAAACTAAATAAGGTCAGAGTAGCTGACTGCTTAGGTTGGTAGTGTTCAAGGAAACGTGATACTCCATGGATCAGCATTGTTTTAAATAACATCATGATAGAGGTCATTTTACTGCAGGGGAGTCTATTTTCAGAGTGAGCTGGCACATTTCAGTCATGAATAAAAGTAAACTCCTATGAGCCAATTATTCTGGTATTTATACAATTACCTTCTGGCTTAACGTGTTTAACGTGATACTAATAAATAATTGTATCTGTTAAGTAAATTATATAATGGTAAAATGTAAACAATTTTGTGTTTTTTAAAATAATCCGAAATTTGGTTTTTTCAAAATTTTGTACATCCATTATTTGCAATCAGTTTTAAAGTAAAAATGATACAAGTGAATTTAGAAATAGGCACATGCATAAAATTTTGAATTTTCTCATATAGGTTTCAGAATTAGTGAAGCAGTATAAGCGAGAACACTTAACAGTGTGGGGTAATGCCAGTTATGAAATTGTAGAAAAGTGCTACAAAGAGGTAAGTTTCAAAATGATACAAAATGATCTATCTTTGATTTTGTTATATGTCTATAAATACTTCATTACACACACACACACACACACACACATATATATATATATATATATATATATATATATATATATATATATTTAGTTGTAGATGGACAAGAATGCCTCTATTTTATTTCTTTTTTTTTTTTTTTTTTATGCTGTGCTGAGGATCGAACCCAGTGCCTTACTCATGCTAGGCAAGCACTCTACCACTGAGCTAAATCCCCAGCCCTACACTAATAATTTTTAAAAACTATCTTTTTTTCATAGCCTGCAGAGAAAGACAGATGGTACTGAATGGAGACAACTAGCCAGAAGTTTACTAACAGAGATAATAGATTTGGACCTTGCAATTTAAGTTCAATGTAATTAATTAGACTGGTTCATAGAATTATTCTCACATGCTGATAGTAATGGTTGATCACATTTTATTATGTACATTATAAGAAAATATATGACTACCATCTTGTAATTTTTTTTGGAATTGTTTTGTGTAATTTTGAATTAAAGAAAGTGTTTAATCCTCCAACTTCTTTTTGCCTTACTTTTCAAATAGACTTAGTTAAATTAAGCCAAGAAAGATCATGATCATCAGGTAGTATAAAAATCAAGGATATCCACTTATTGAAAATTTTCTGGTTGAAGGAAAAATGACTATAAAAACTAATTTGACCTGGGCATGGTGGTGCATACCTGTAATCCCAGCAACTTGGAAGGCTGAGGGAGGAGGATGGTAAGTTCAAGGCCAACCTGGGAAACTTCACAAGACCCTGTCTCAAAATTTAAAAATAAATAAATAAATAAACAAATAAAAATATAAACAAAAAATAAATAAAAATAGAAAGGACTGGGGGTGTAGCTCAGGGGTACAGCACTTGCCTAGCATGCACTTTGCCCTGGGTTCGATCCCTACCACTATAAGAGGAGGAAGGGCCAGAGAGGAGGAAAAGAAGAAGAAGGAGGTGGCAGGGGAAGAGGAGAAGGACTCTTATGAGACAAGTAGCAGTTCTCAAATACAAAGAACTTTTGGGATGGTCATTCCTACAAAAAAGGCAAAATAACCACAGTCACCACCATTATAATTCAAAATACAGCTGAGACTCTCATTGAAGCAAATACTTTCTGTTTATGAACAGTAGGTTCTGTGAGATCCTGAGATAGCTTGTGTACAAAGGAAACTTGGCTGAGTGACTTCAAATGCCTAAGAAGTTAAAAGTAAGACTTTTCCATAACTAATTATTGTCTAATGGTATTTTTGTATATTACTCTGCCTACCAACCTTTTTACACCATCATAAAACTTTTCAAATAAAAAAACAATGATAAGGGGCTGAGGGTTGTGGCTCAGCGGTAGAGCGCTCGCCTAGTGCATTCGAGGCCCTGGGTTCAATCCTCAGCACCACATAAAAATAAATAAATAAGGTCAAGGTATTAAAAATAATAATAATTTTAAAAATAATGATAATACTAAATGCTAAAAAGGATGAAGAGAAACTGGACTTCTCATAGGTTGCTAGCGGGGCCTGTAAAATAATATAGTCACTCTCTTCAGTACTTGAATAGTATTTTTTTTTAATAACTAAACATCCATTACCATATGAACCAGTAATTTCATGTTAGGCATTTATCCCAGAAAAATGTAAACTTATGGACACAAAAACCTGTACATGAATGTTTACAATAACCTTATTCATTTAAACAAAATCCTGGGAAAACCACAAATGTCCTTCAGTACATAAATAGCTAACAAATTCTGGGACATCCATATAGTAGGGTACTATTCAGCAATGAAAGTTGCTGAATGAACTATTGATACATGCAACAACTTGGATGGTCCTCAAGGACATTATGCTTAGTTAAAAAAATCTCAAAATGCTATATGATTTTGTTTATATAACATTCTCAAAACTGTAGATATGGAGAAAAAATCAGGGAACAGCAGCTGAGGATGGGGTAGAAAGTAGGTACCAATATAGAGATAGCACAAGGGGCTTCTTGTGTGGTCATGAAACAGTTCTGTATCTTGCCTGTGATGATGCTTACAAGAATCTATATATGGGTTAAAATTGCATAGAAATTAATCTCTCTCTCTCTCTCTCTTTCTCTCTCTCTCTCTCACACACACACACACACACACACACACACAAATGAATACATTTTAAAAATGGGGAAGAAAAGAAAAAAATGGTGAAAACTGAATAAAGTCTGTAGTCTAATTAACAGTAATGTACCAATGTCAATTTTTGGTTTTCATACTATACTACGATTACATTAGATATCAACTTTTATGGAAGCTGAGTAAAGGGTAAATGAGACTCTACTGTTTTTTGCAACTTCCTGTAAGTCTGTAAATAGTTCACAATAAAAAGATCACTGTTGGTCCATAATCATAGAATTTTGCCCTTGATTCACGTCCCCCACCCGACCCCAAGCCTCTGGCTTTCTATTATATTGAAAATTCCCAAACTCTTTCAGCATAATATTCAAACATCACAGTAAAAATGTTTCAATAATATTTGTCATTCATGTTAACAACATTCTGTATAATAAGTGATATGTCTTTTACAGTTTGTAAAGTATGATTTATAAGAATTTTACAAGCTGGGCATGGTGGCACATGCCTGTAATCCCAGCAATACAGGGGGATTGAAGGTTCAAAGCCAGCCTCAGCAACAACAAGGAGCTAAACAACTCAATGAGATCCTGTCTCTAATAAAATACAAAAAAAACAGGGCTGGGCATGTGGCTCAGTGGTTGAGTGTCCCTGAGTTCAATCCCCAGCACCCCCCAAAAAAATAAATAAATAAAAATAAAAAGGGCTGAGGATGTTGCTCAGTGGTTAAGTATTTGGGCTTAATCCCCACTATCAAAAAAAAAAAAAAAAAAGATATAGAATATGATTGTTGTTAAACATTTGCCAGCCTACCACTCTTCTCCCACCCCCACAGGCAGCCTTGCATAGCTCTCTAGAAGTACCCAGTACTTCTTTTAGTGCTCTGGTTCCAAAGTTGCATAAGTTTTGAGCGCCAGCCCCAACCCTATTTTTCCCCTAATCTCACTAATCCTTAATGTATAAATTTGCAGAACTCTAGGTTTTTCAGGGTCTTGAATACTGTGTTACAGATAAACATGTGTATATAAATAAGTAAAAAATGTTACAAAGCATCATATGAACACAGGCAAAATAAATCCTCAAACTTCCTTATTTTTTGTTAAATAAATAAATAGGTCATTTACTTTAATTATTTAAAATCAATTCTTTTTGCATGATTTAAAAATATTATAGGGCTGGAGTTGTAGCTCAGTGGTAGAGCTACAAATGGTAAAGATGCTAAATTTTATGTTGTGTGTATTTTACCAAAGTGAAATATACAGGCACATATACACATATCCTGCAGTTTCAAAAAGTTTTGGAATGCTGAACACATTTTTCAATTGAAACTTAAAATAATGATTAGATTCTTGGCCTAACTTACAAAATCCTATTTATACTTTTAGGTTTGATCCATAACACAGCTAAAATATGACATATACAAATTGATATAATCTCTGTATACTTTCTCCTGTCTCAACAGGTATATTAAATGGGAGTTAGATTACTATTTCATACATCTTTTTATTTTGTTCTATTAGATTTTTGTATGTTTAGTTTCTAGTTGTGAATACTGTGGCCAACAGAGAGAGTGGTGTTGTAAAAACAAAGAAAAATATAGGGAGTAGAGAAACTTTACTAACATTAATTATACAATGGGACTCCAAGGTAGATCTTTACTATTTTTTTTTTCCTATCCAAATTGGGTTTTTAGGCTGGGGCTATGGCTAGGTGGTAGAGTGCTTGCCAAGCATGCGTGAGGCACTGGGTTCAATCTCAGCATCACATAAAAATAAACAAAATAAAGGTTTAAAAAATGGGTTTTTATTCGTCATAGTCAACTGACACATACAGGTACAAAAATTATAAAAATAAACCAGTAGATATTTAAAGGCAAAAGCAAAAATTTGCACATTGAAATTCATACTCTTTTGTTTCAGACTAGCCATTTGGTGTATCTGTAAATGGATATTCACAATTTGGTGATTGCTTGCAATAGATGTCAAGATATAGTCTTGGTAAACTTTGAGACTTATGAAATAATCCTCTTTATTTGAGCAATTACTGTAAAGTAATATATAATATTGTTTGTCTTTTAGAATTCAGATATTCCTATACTCTTCAGTCTACAACGTGTTCTGCTTATTCTTGGCCTTTTCTTCACTGGCCTCTTACCTTTTGTGCCCATTCGAGAACAATTTTTTGAAATCCCAATGCCTTCTATCATACTGAAGTAAGTGTTTATCCTTTTTTCATCAATTATCAATTCTAGAAGGATTAAGATAAAGTCTTGCCGGGTGCAATGGTGCAAGCCTGTAATCCCAAGGGCTTGGGAGGCTAAGGCAGGAGGATTTTGAGTTCAAAGACAGCCTCAGCAAAACGAGGCACTAAGCAACTCAGTGAGACCCTAAATAAAATACAAAACAGGGTTGGGGAAGTAGCTCTGTGGTCGAGTGCCTCTGAGTTCAATTCCTGTTAACCATCCCCCGCAAAAAAAATAAAGCTCGTTAATATCAGTATTGCTTTTTTTTGTTTGGTGCTAGGAATTGAATCCAGGGCCTTGCACATGCCAAGCAAACACTCCACCACTGGGTTACACCCACTCTTAGTTATGGTTTGTCCCCAATAAACTCATTTTGGGCTTGGTCCCCAAAGTAACTGTACTGAGTGATGGTAAGAATGTGATTAGGTCACTAAGTCACTAAGAGGATTAAAGCCTTTCTTATGGGAATGAGTTCTTGCCCTTGGCTTTTTCTTGCTTCTTTTGTATACTTGCCTTTCTTCTGCATATTCTTTACTGCTTTTCTGTTACCATGAGGCCCTCACAAGAAGCCATCCAGATACCATTGTCATGCTCTTGGAATTCTAAAACTGTGAGCCTAATAATCTCTTTTCTTTATAAATTTCCCGACCTTGGGTATTTTGTTATAGCAACATAAAACAATCTAGGATAAATATCATTGTTAAATAATAGGTTTTACTGGGTTGGGGAGTATTTCTATGGTAGAGCACTTGATAACATGCATGAGGCCCTGGATTTTTGATCCCCATCATCACATACACACACACACACACACACACACACACACACCAGATTTCTGTAGTTATCTCCATGTTTTGTTCCCTGACAGAGAGAGAGAATTTTTTTTAATATTTATTTTTTAGTTTTTGGCGGACACAACATCTTTGTTTGTATGTGGTGCTGAGGATCGAACGCGGGCCGCACGCATGCCAGGCGAGCGCGCTACCGTTTGAGCCACATCCCCAGCCCTCCCTGACATATTAATAATGTTTTTTGAGATAATTTTAAGACACATTTTCCAAATTAAATAATAAAGGATTATACTTTATCTGAACTAATCTCAGGTTACAACTTCCCATGCCTGTATACTCAGAAGTTAGACAAAAAGAAATGAGCTTAAGTACAGAAGCTTAATAATTATTTTATTCTGACATCAAATAACAATTGCCCTTTATTTTATTCTTCTTCATTGATAGTAATATACAGCTAAATCTCCATTAAACTCCAAAATCACCAGCAGGAATAATACATTTATGAAGAAAAATCACTACTACCATCACCAAAAAGGTGAAGAGGAAAAAAAAAAAAAACTTTGGAAATAAGAGAAAGAAAAGGTTAATTTAGTTTGTATGAGATACTTATGTGTTTACATAATTTCTCTATTAAGTACAGAGTCTTGCTTTCCATTCACAAATTTAAAAGATGAAAATGTTTAAAATGTTTACTGTTGCCTGGGAAATAATCAACAGTACTCAATAGTTGTTAAATTGTATTTGTTGTTATTATTAAAGAACTCTTCATCTCAAAATGCTACATACTTAGAATGTGATTTCTTCTTTTTAATTAGGGCATTATAGTTGTACATAGTAGTTAAGTTCATCCCGACAAAATCATACATGCATGGAATTCAATTTCAGTTCACTTTCCCTGCCTTTTCTCTCCCCTTCTTACTTCCCTCATTCTCTTTCCTCTTCTCTAAAAGTCTTCCTTTCATTCATCTCTTTATTTATTTATTTGTATGTGGTGCTGAGGACTGAACCCATTCCTCACACAGGCTAGGCAGGTGCTCTACCACTGAGCTACAACCCCAGTCCCATCTTTATGTATTTTTAATTTATTCTTTCTACTTATATGTAAAGGTGAAATTCCCTGTGGTATATTTATATATGCACATAGCATGGTCTTAAAAAATTACTTCCTTTTTCCTGTACCTTTTTTCTTATATATATATATATATATATATATATATATATATATATATATATATATATATTTTTTTTTTTTTTTTTAATTGTAGATGAACACAATACCCTTATTTTATTTGTTTATTTTTATGTAGTACCAGGGATCAAACACAGTGCCTCATGCATGCTAGGCAAGAGCTCTACCACTGAGCCACAACCCCAGCCCCATCCTGTCCCTCCTTTCTCCCTCTAGTCTCCTTCTTCACTCTGCTGGTCATCCCTATATCTTTATAGGGAGATATATTTTGTTCTAGCTTCCACATATGAGAGAAAACATTCAGCTCTTGATTTTTCTGATACTGGCTTATTTCACTTAGCATGATGTTCTCCATTTCCATCCATTTACCAGCAAATGCCATAATTCCATTCTTCTTTATGGATACATAATGATATATATATAAAATATTATATATGATTTTTCTTAATCACATTCTTATCCATAGAATGTGATTTCTAGCTATAGATTTCATAAGAATAACTAAGCCATGACAAAGGAATTTGGAGATTCTGGGGAGATCATTTAAATGTGATTTTACCTGCATGAAAACATTTTTCTACCCAAAATAACTTTAAAAAATAAAAATAAACATTAGTGGGCTGGAGGTGTGGCTCATCGGTAGTGCACTTGCCTGGCATTTGTGAGGCACTGGGTTTGGTTCTCAGCACTGCATATACATAAATAAAATAAAGGTATATCAACAACTAAAAAATATTAAAAAATAAAATAAACATTAGTGCAGCAGTCATTAGAAAATATAGGTAAGATTAACAATTAGGTCAATACTCTTATGTTTACCTTTCCTTCTATGCCTTCCTCCCTTTCTTTCTTTCTTACTAGGGATTGAACCCAAGGGTACTTTACCACTGAGCTACATCCCCAGCCCTTTTAAAATTTTTTATTTTGAGACAGGGTCTCACTAAGTTGCTTAGGGCCTCACTAAATTGCTGAGACCAGTCTTGAACTTGCGATCTTCCTGCCTCAGCCTCCTGAGTTGCTAGGATTACAGGTGTATACCACTGTAACTGGCTTAACTTCTGTTTGTTGCCTGTTTTCCAGCTGGGTTTCTTAGTGATGAGGATGTTTATTATATCTGTCCTCAATTATATTTATAAAAAGTCCGTGTAGCTATTTCTCAGACAAAACAACAGAAAACACTTTTTTTTGGGGGGGAGGGTACCCCGGATTGAACTCTGGGGCACTCAACCACTGAGCCACATCCCCAGCCCTATTTTGTATTTTACTTAGAGACAAATTCTCACTGAGTTGCTTAATGCCTCACCATTGCTGAGGGTGGCTTTGAACTCGCTATCCTCTGGTCTCAGCCTCCTGATTAATTCCTTCTGGGATTATAGGCGTGCGCCACCATACCCAGCAGAAAACACTTCTTAACTACAAAGAAACAATTTTCATTTGCTATAGTAGAATGATTCCTGGGATTAGAGGTTTAGCTCAGTGCTAGAGTACTTTCTTTTATATTTTATTTATTTATTTTTAGAGTACTTTCTAAGCCTGTGAGAGGCTCTGGGTTCTATTCCCAGCAACACACACACACACACACACACACACACACATACAATAAAGTGATTACTAACCATGTATAGCTTTTCTCCTGCCTGGAGCTGAATGTTATGCTCTTTAGATTATCTATATGTGTTTCTTTTGGAAAAAATATTGTTGAAATACCAAATAAGAAGCACAAACACTATAGCATTAGTCTTTTCTCTAAAAAGTGATTATGGATTAAAACAGGTAGAATACTATTTGTGTGTGTTTCAATGTTTGAAGGAGAACAATGGATACTTACATAATCTAATAATTGTATTTAATGAGGTAATTAGTATCCCTGAATTCCTGAAATTTCAACCAGGAGTTTCTATCTCAGAGTTAGAGAAAAGAAGAACTTGTACTTTATTCAGAGAGCTTCTAATAAAACTTGAACTCAGACAGAAAGTTAAAAGAGGAATTTAACAGTTGTGGACTCTCAGAATTTAAGAGTGTAGTCAGGAGGGGTGTCAGAAAGAAAACAGGAAACGAAGCTCTGGGAAGAATGAAAATGACTTTGTGCTGATAAACTTAGAAAGCCTCTGAGAAATCTTGGTAGGCGAGAGGAGTGTCAGAGATTTCCTTTGGATACCAGCCCAAGTTAGTGACACAGGTAGTTAGTTATTTGGCTCAAGCCTCAAAGAGATGGGAGGAGGAACTCAGCATGGGGCTAAAAAGTCAGGTAGAGCCTTTTAGTAGGAAAGATAATTTTAAAAGGACAGGTCCAAGTCCTCAAATATTGAAAAGGAAAGAAAAATATACATTATACGCTCATTTTTTACCCCAAATATCTTTTTTAATTCATAGCACAATTTAGTTGTGTGTTTAAATCTACTACATAGGAAATTATAGCCAAGGAGGAGAAAGAGGTTGTCTAAAAGAGAGGATCATGATAAATCCAGGGCACCAGGTCTCTGAAATATAATTTTTATTTTTATCTTCAAATAGTGATAGCAAAAAGTTAGCTTGAGGCCTGTGGAAACAGAACTGACTGGGCTTTTTATTATTGTTGTCCTTTTCACAAATATTCTTTTTAAGAACATAGTAAGACATGCTTGGTCTTTTTTTTTTTCGTTTCATTTTTGAACTTGGCTTATTCCTGTATTTCTAATTTTTAATTCAAACTTTATCTTTCCTCAGGCTAAAGGAACCACACACCATGTCCAGAAGTCAAAAGTTTCTCATCTGGCTTTCCGATATGTAAGAATTTTAGTTTCTTGATATGCAGGTTATTGCTCTGTGTTTAATAAATATCACATTTAAAATTTAGTGCAAGCTTCCCACATGGAATTTGCAACAAGGACTTGGTGAGCACCTCCTAAGCAAGTGGATGTATGTGAATCATTTAGAAGTAGCTTAATTACTTACTAGACACAAAAACCTCAGGAGGAATTTTGAGAGTTAATGTCATCCACCTTTGTGGGAAAACTGAGCCCCCATTCACCCAGTGAAATGATTTACTTGGGGTCATGTAGCTAATTAGTAGCAGAGTTGTGGTAAATAGCCTTCTACTTATTCACTGATTCCACTAGTTCACAAATAAAAACATGGTGAAAAGAAGTGTGCAAAACAATATGTAAAAATATATATTGCCTACTGGCACATTTTTTAGAAACATTTGTACCAAGACTCAGCAACAGAGAGATCCTTCCTGCAGGGTGAAGACACACTTTAAAGAAAAATGCCTTAATTTTTACAATATATTGAGTTTAATTTTAGGTAAAATTATGTAATTGTTTTATGTTTTGCTTTAGAATGGAGCCTTGAATATTAAATATGTTAATAGTCCTAAATCACAATCTTTTATTTATTTCTTTTTTATTACCGGGGATTGAACCTAGGGGTGCTTATCCACTGAAAACCCCCATCCCCCATCAGCATTTTTAAATATTTTATTTAGAGATAGAGCCTCGCTGAGTTGCTAAGTGTCTTGCTAATCTGCTGAGGCTGAAGCTCCTGACCTGCTGGGAATTCAGGCATGCAGCACCATGCATGGTACAACCTTTTATTATGTAGCTCCTCTTTCAAAGTTTTGGAAAATTGATTTTATGTATTTTTCTGTGCCACAGGTTTTTTTTTTCCTTTATTCTTGATTTAATTTCTAGTTTTCAAGAACGCACTTTTATTTTTTTTAATATTTATTTTTTAGGTGTAGTTGGACACAATGCCTTTATTTTATTTACTTATTTTTATGTGGTGCTGAGGATCGAACCCGGGGCCTCACACGTGCTAGGCGAGCGCTCTACCGCTGAGCTACAACCCCAGCTCCAGCGCACTTTTAATTGGTGTTAAAAGCACATCAGGGGGCTAGAGTTGTGCATCAATGGTAGAGTGCATGCCTAGCACATGTGAGGCACTGGGTTCCATCCTCAGCACCACATAAAAACAAATAAATAAATAAAGTTATTTTTTTTTAAAAGCACATGATTTCAGGTTTTTCTTACTTAAGATCATTCTAATAGATACAACTGAATAGAAATAATATGTATGACTTTCAGATGGGTGCCATGGCGCACTTCTGTACTCCCATCAACTTAGGAGGCTGATGTAGGAGTATCACAAGTTCCAAGCCAGCCTCAGAAATTTAATGAGACTCTGTCTCAAAATAAAAAGTAGAAATGGCTGGAAATGTAGCTCAGTGGTAAAGTGCCCCTGCATTCAATCCCCAATACAAAAAAAAAAAAAGAAGAAGAAGAAGGAAAGAATACATATAACTTTCCAGTACAATTAGTTCATATCTTGTTCAAGTGACTTGTAGTCTAAAAGTGCACTTTTAGTTATTTGAAACTAAAATTTAAAAAAAAAACTTTTTCATAGGTATTGAATAGTATAACTAATGGATATGTGATTTCTAAGATAACTAACAAAAGACTAGTTTATTATGTAACTGAAGTATGATGGTAAAGAACTTGACATGAATTTCCTGCTTTATTTTAACCTGGCACCTTAACACCTCCTAGCTCTCTCACTCTCATTATGGCTCCAGCAGGGAAAGTGAGCAAGCTTTTTCTCCATTAAGGTTTCCATGAGAATGGATCTTCTGGTGGCAGTACTGGGGGAGGTTCTCATTGTCCACCAGCCAGCAGCCAACAGTTAAGGGGGATCCAGCAGTTAAGATTTGAATTTATCCCCAGGAGCTACTATTACTTAAGACCTTTGCTTGTATTGCTGGAGTTTGGGGATTCAATTAAATAAAGAATTACGAATCTCAAAATTGACCAAGGTAGGACTGAGGACTAATTCTAGTCAGTAGTTAGGACTAAGAAATACAGCAGGGCATGGTAGCTTGTGATCCCAGCAATTTTGAAAGCCAAGGCAAAAGGATCACAACTTCCAGCAATTAAGCAAGACCCTAAGCAACTTATGGAGACCCAGTCTCAAAGGATAAAAAGGGATGTAGTTCTCAAAGCATGCCTGAGTTAAATCCCCAGTACTAAAATAAAACAAAAAGAAAAAAGAAAGAAATACCTAAATCTGTTCTGCCTTTCTTTTCTAGTTTATTAATGAGGAAAGCTTTATTTGACCACCTCACTGCCCGAGGCATTCAAGTAAGTTTTGGGAACAATGCATTTTGAAAACAGTGTAGCTTATCAATTTACCACAAGTGTAAAGGGTAGGGGCCTTTAACTGACTTAATTTGAACCCAGATTCTGGTGTTGTTCCCTTGCTGATTCACAAATGAGGACATTAAGATCTACCTTATAGTTAGTAATAAAGCATTCGTGTTTCTGTAGCTAGATAGCTCTTTATATAGTATAGACGAGAATAGCTAAGTCAGAGGGGTTGGGCAGTGCATGTTTAATGAGCAAGTGGAATTTTTTATAAGTTTACTGATTTCTTAAAATGGCAACTTTAAGAAGTTCTAAGAATGTTGAGATTATATAGATAAATGTTATAAAAATATTTTTCTCTTTTAACATTTGTTTTCATACTTGTGATTTTGATTTCCAGGTGTATGTTTGGGTATTAAATGAAGAACAAGAGTACAAAAGAGCTTTCGATTTGGGAGCAACTGGAGTAATGACAGATTATCCAACAAAGCTCAAGGATTTTTTACATAATTTTTCAGCATAGAAAAAGGAAGTATTCAAAGAAAACACAAAAAGACCTAAGAAAATAAAATTTCACTGTCATTTCCCTAAGATATTTCCAGAATGGTAAAAGTTTTAATCAGTTAAGTTTTTATTACCTCATTTTTAAGCCTGTGTGAGAATGTAGAAACAATATATTGTATATTTATTTCAAACAATATTGCATATTTCACATTTATAAATTGTTTAGAAAGATAACTTGTTTTGAGATGTAAGTAGATTATTAAGATGTCTGTATATACCATTGTGGTGGAACACTCCTGTAATCCCAGCAGCTTGGGAGGCTGAGGCAGGAGAATCACAAGTTTGAGGCCAGCCTCAGCAATTTAGCAAGGCCTTAAGCAATTTAGTGAGACCTTCTCAAAATTAAAAAAAAAAAAAAAAAAAGTCTGTATATGATGCTGTATTCTACTAGTCTAAGTAATTTTGAAATCAAAGGCTATTGGATAAACTTGTCATTAGCTCTCACTGGAATAAGATCAACTAATTTAGTAAAAGAAAATTATTGAAGGTCATTAGAGCTGTTTCGCATTGTTTCATTATCTCTAGATACATCTTAGTGAAAAGGGAAAAATACAATGGAAGAAGAGCTTGAAAATCAATGTCATAATTATCTGGCAAGTTATGCATCATTAACAGAAGGCAAGCTCAAAGAAATACTTTATCAGAAACAAAATCTGTAGACTAATTAGATTTCTCAGTTGCTGTTGTTATGGGGATATTGTACTTGTAATCTTTTTCAGGTGTGTAACAATGCTACCATGTCTTTTTTTATACATGAAAAATAGACTTTTAGGGCTAGGGCTGGGGCTAGGGCTGAGTGGCAGAGTGCTTGCCTGGTATGTGTGAGGCACTGGGTTTGATCCTCAGCACCACATACAAAAATAAGCAAATAAAATAAAGTCATGTTCTCCATCTACAACTACCAAAAAATTTTAAAAAATACTTTTGGTTTTAAATTAAAACAAGATCCAAATAATCATGTTTTTATGTTTCCTCTAAAGAAATCTAAGATTTTCATTTTCTGTCATTGACTTGACTGTTTGAACCTATATCTAGATTTTAAATAATATCTTGAATCCTAATAATCATATGAAACTGATGAAAGTACATATCATTGTTTCTAATACATACAGTATGAACCATCTGTTGCTGATCCTTAAGGATTCCTTCTTGGGCTGGGTATGTGGTTCAGAGGTAGAGCACTTGCCTAGCATGTGCAAGCAAGGCCCTGGGTTCAATCTCTAGCATGGGAAAAAAAAAAATCATTCTTTAGAGTATGAAGTAGAAAGAGAATGTAATTTTCCAAACATTAGACATCACTTTCTCAGCTGTTCTGATGTGACTTCGTGTAATCTATCTCTAATCTTTTTAACTAATTTTATGATCTCAGATTGGAAGATAAATATAATCTGGAGTAATAAATGTCTTTTACCTAGATTATGCCTCTCATTTGGAATTTGCCAACGATGTAGCTATAAAGGATGACCATACTCTCATCTGTTCCTGGATGACATAAATATCATTTGCTTTGTTGTTTAAACTGAAATAAAGTTTTCCAAGAACAAAATAAGTGTTCTCAATTTTCTTTTTACAATTATAATTCCAAATACACTTTATAGATTTCTTGCAGAATTTAATGAGATGGTATGAGTAAACAGCTGAGATTTCTCTCTAGAATAGAGAAAAATAAAAGAAAAAATGGAAACACTTTTATTGTAAGAAAATTACTTCTTGGCAATTCTAAAAAAACTTGGGCAAGTAATCTATTAAGTCAATCATTTTCACTTTTATTTATTATAATTTATAATTTTCATTTATTGTAATGTATTTAACTTATTACAATGTGTAATTATTTGCTAGGGGTTTGATCATCTTTAATAAAATTCTTTTTGTTCAAATTTGCTTTGTTATGATTCAGAGAAGGTCATGTTATAAAGCTAGCACATATTTTATGTGAACCAGTCAAAGATAAGTTACCTAAAATGACTGAAATGTTTTTTAAAAATCATGTTTTTCACTGTGGACAGTTGCTGATAGTGGTTACAGGACAATGTAATGTAGGTGATGCCACTAAAGTGTACACTTAAAAAAGTAAAAAAAAAAAAAAATCATGTTTTAAAAGTTTGATGATTTTATAATCAAGGTAACTTTAAGTCTCAATTAAAATATAATATCTATAGAAAGGGGTTTGATATTCATTACCAAGTGACATCAGAATAATGCTTTTTGGTTGGGATATCACCTTTTAAAAGAGGTTCAGATCCTGGCATTGTGGCACATGCCTATAATCACAGCTACTCTAAAGGCTGAGGCAAGAGGATCACAAGTTTAAAACCAGCCTGGGCAACTTGTAGAGAACTTGTCTCAAAATAAAAAATAACAAGTGTTGGCTTCATGGTAGAGGTTTAATCCCTAATACAAAAAAAAAAAAAGTATAATATTCTAATACCATTTCATTTTGAGATATAAGTGGACAGTCTTTGACTAGAGAAGTAGTCAAAAAAAATGTGATCAGATTCCCTTGATGTGAGCCTAGCACTGGATGTGGTAGACAGCTCTAGGTTTGTCTTGTGTGCCAATAGTATTTCATATGCATAACAATAAACCACAGTTGGAAGGTAATTAAGCAAGCAATTGTCATGAGGGTGTGGGTGAGACTATCTGTAGAATGAGAGTCCTAGGCAGGTTACCAGGGCAAAACAGGGCACTAGGTGCCAATTCTAGGGCCCAGGTCTTAGAAAGCTCATTTAACAGAATGATAACACTGGAAATAAGCACAGGGATAAATTGGACTGAGTCTCACAGAGTCTTAAACCTCTTTTATGGCCAGGACTGGGTCTAGAAGTTGGACAGGTGGGTGACTATAGAGGTGGGCATCTAGTTGTTACACTGTGGAGGATGAAATGGCTCTAGTGAGTTGGGAGGAGAGCATAAAACATAAATAACAGGGGCTAGGATGTAGTTTCGTGGTAGTGCACTTGCCTAACATGCAAGAGGCCTTGGATTCTATTCCCAGCACTACAAAAGCAAAAACAAAACTCCAAAACACATAAATTACAGTAATGTTCCAGTAGGGGAAACCACTAACATAGAATGCAGTGTAAATAGTTCTGTCTAGAGATGTGCAACATGGTGTCCCCAGAACTAATCCATTAATTAAAGAAAACACAGGCCTGGGGATATAGCTCAGTAGGTAGAGTACTTGCCTTGCATGTACAAAGCCATGGGTTCAATCCCCAGTTCCACAGGAAAAAAAAAAAAAAAAAAGTCAAAAGAGAATCTGGCCAGCCACAGTGGTGCACACATGTAACATCAGCAATTTGGGAGACTGAGGCAGGAGGATTGCAGGTTCAAAGCCAACCTCAGCAACTTAGCAAGACCCTGTCTCAAAATTAAAAAAAATAAAAAGGGTTGGGGATGTGGCCTAGTAGATAAGGCCTGTGGGGTCAATCCTTGTTAACCACCCACACCCCCCAAAACAAAAAAAAAAAAAAAATCTGCTATAGATAAGTTTCAATGTAAGGAAGGTCACGAATTCCAGCTTGAAGAATTTGTTCTGAACTGAATGTCATGTCCTAAGTAGGTGGCCAAACTTGAAACATTAAAAATAAGAAATGAAAATGCTAGGCAATAATAGGACAATCATTTCAGTCCCCAAAAGAAAGAGTAAATAGTAGTTGGAGACCAGGCACTAAAATAAGATCAGAACTAAAACAGTCAGATCAAAGAGTCACAGAGAAGATCAGAATGCTGGGAGTATAATGACATTCATAAAGTCACTATTGATGTTTAGGTTTTCTGCCTCATTTGTATAGCATTGCCAAAATGCAGAGTTGGATAGTCCTATAATCTGAAATAAAGATAAAAGCCTATAGCAGAGAACAGTCTAGAAACTGTTCAAAGGCTAAACAGATCCATACAGATCTAATTGCTAAAAAGTAATTTAGCAAGAGCTGAAGGTGCCCTCGGTGGTAGAGTACATGCTTAGTATATGAAAAGCCCTGGGTTCCAGTGACTTGGGAGGCTGAGGCAGGCAGATTGCAAGTTTGAAGAAGCCAACCTTAGCAATTCGGCAAGGATTTAAGCAATTTAGGGAGACCCTGTTTCAACAGGAAAAAAGGACTGGGGATGTGGCTCAGGGGTACAGTGTCCCTAGGTTTAATCCCCAGTACCAAAAAAAAAAAAAAAATCTGAAATTATATCCACCAGTGTCCATAGTGTTTTTTGTTTTGTAGACAGAGTCTCACTATGTTGCCCAGGCTGACCTTAATCTTCTGTCCTCAAGTGGTCCTCCTATCCAGCCTCCTGAGTGACTGGGACTATAGAGGTGGTGCTACCCTGCCTGGGCCTAAAAAGATTCTTATTTTTTTAGTGGTAGTGGAAAATTAAATTCAGGGCTTCTCATGCTAAACAAATGCTCTACCACTGAGCTACACCCCCAGCCCTCAAAAGATTTCTTAAATATACAGTACAACATCCTACACAATTGTTGTATAGCAGATCTCTGGAACTTACTCATCTTACATAACCAAAATCTTATACCTACCAATGAGCAACTAACTCCCCTTTTTTTCCTTCTTACTAGTCCTTGGCAATGCAACTCTATTCTTTTCCTTCTATAAGTTTGACTATTTTTACACTCACATAAGTGAAAAGTAAATGGACTAAGTATAGTGGCCTTCTGTGACTAAGGTTTATTGCATTTAGCACAATGTCTTTAGGGTTCATGCATGTTGTAGGATTTAATATTGCAAAGTTTATACAAAGCCCTGAGGCAGGAAAGAGCTTGGTGCTTAACGAGAATAGAAAGAAGAGTGAAAAATAAAGAAAGGGAAAGGAACAGAACACAAGTGGAGAAACAGACTTTCGGAAGAAGGACTCTTCATTGTAACAGAAGAGCAATTTAGGGATAAAAGCAGGATTTTGTAGCTTTCATTGTACAAAGATAAGTTTCTACCTGATAGTTTCTGATTTCTCATTAATGGATGAGTTGAGGTCTTTAGCTAAAACTGAAAATGAGTA
Source organism: Marmota flaviventris (assembly GCF_047511675.1). NCBI lineage: Eukaryota > Metazoa > Chordata > Mammalia > Rodentia > Sciuridae > Marmota > Marmota flaviventris. The sequence goes on along the minus strand of NC_092514.1, from coordinate 43,940,598 downwards.
AAGGGTGTATATGTTTCAGGAAAGGGAAAGCTTGTCATAGACTTTCTAGGGAGTGGGAATGTGAGCCTATTGGAGAAAGAGTGGGATTGCTGGATAGATCCAAGGACTAATTTGAGGCTTGAGATTTTGCATTTAAAATGAAATCAGGAGCTGGCAGTATAGCTCAGTGGTAGAGTGCTCGCCTAGCAAGCACAAGGCTCTAAGTTTGATCCTCAGGAAGAAAGAGAGAGAGAGAGAGAGAGAATTCTGAAGAGTTTAATGGGGAAAATAATAAGTAGAGGGCTGAGCTTTAGAATGCACCCAAAGAAAACAGATGTGGTCTGAAAAATAGAAGTAGTGGGACTGGGGTTCTGGTTCAGTGGTAGAGTACTTGCCTAGCACATGTGAGGCACTGGGTTGGATCCTCAGCACTGCATTAAAAAACAGACAAACGGTATCATGTCCATCTACAACTAACTAAATAAATAAATAAATAGAAGTAGAGGAGTATAATGTCCTCAACCCATGAAAGCAGAAATTTTAAGAATGAAGGTGGTTATCAGAAGTGCCCCAAATGGGACACTGAAATCAAAGAAGGCAAGGGCTTAGAAAGGATGACAGCATTTGCTTTAAAAGGAGGCCTCTGTGACTTTGGTTCATTTACTTCTTTAGTTGGTGAAAATGATACCACATCATAAAGGGAGAGAGAGGGCTGAACAATGCTCAATGAGTCTGATAACACTCAGCCATTTATTCAAAGAAAGTAGAGAACCAGGGCATTTGAAAGAGCAGCAGTAACAACCGAATTGTGTTCTAAATGGGGAGGCTCATCAAAGCATAAAAACAGAGAGCTAGTGGAGAGACCATTGGAGACAGAATATGTGAGCAAAGATCTCTTCAGGACTGAGTGCTGGACGTGGTAGTGCACACCTGTAATTCCAGCAGCTTGGGAGGCTGAAGCAGGAGGGTCACAAGTTCAAAGCCAGTCTCAGCAATTTAGTGAGGCCCTGAGCAACTTAGTGAGACCCTAATTCACAATAAAAAATAAAAACGGGCTGGGGATGTGGCTCAGTGTTTAAGTACCTCTGGGTTCAATCCCTGGTATCCCACCAAGGGCGAAGCAGAGATATTGGCTCCATGGTAAATTGCCCCTGGGTTAAATCCCGAATACCAAGAAGAAAGAAAAACTGTCCAGATGAACCCCAGAGAGTGTCCCTTGTGTCCACACAAACATGGGTAGCCAACACATGGATAGTTTAACCCACCTATTAGCTTCCAAAATTTAGGATCTTTTTTTAAAAATTTTTTCCTTCTGCAGTGCTGGGGATCAGACCCAGGGCCTCATTCATGCTAGGCAAGTTGTATGCCACTGAGCTACATCCCCAGCCCTCACCCTATGTCTTTAAACAGGTCAGGAACTGATTTGTGTTTTTAGGGACAGAAAACCATAGCTTCTGATTGAGTTTTAGTCTGTAATAGGTTAATTAATAATAACAAGTCTTTCAGGGGATGGTGGTATTATGGAGCTGGGGCCTTTTGAGAAACTGAGGCACTGAGAAGATCCCCTCTTCAAACCCTGATTCTTGCAATCAAATCAGAAAGATTTGAGACATCTCTCAGAGTACCAGAAATGAGTTTATTGAAGCAATAGGAAAAAGGGAAAGGGGACACTCTCAAGGGTGAGAATGGGTTCTCTCAGAGAGGAGAGGGACAGGGACAATGTGTCTCTCCTCCACTCCAGTTTTATAGGGATCCCACCCAGGTCCACCTCTTGATTTTGGACAGAGAGCAGAGTGACATCAGATTTTTCACGTCCCCATTGTCATGGCAACTCTAGGTCACCTTGGTCCCTGCTGACCAAATCTAATTGGATTCTTAGCCTTTCATTCTTACAGAGTTTATGGTTAGGAGGAACTATTCTTATCTCCCAGAGTTTCAGGATCTGATCACAAAAGTCTCCTCCCTCAGGGCAACTTGGGTTCCTCTTCTCCCCATTATCTTGGGTCTGAATTTAACAGGTAGTTTGCTGAGGAATGTGACATATCCTGTCTACTTGGGCCAGGAAGGGCTGCAGGTAAATTGCTTCTTAGAAAAGAAAGCATGTAGTGTCAGCCCAGAGCACCCATTTTACAGAATTATTCCCTTAACCTCATTTCCCACCATTCACATCTGTCTGTCCCCTAGGCACACACTTAGAATCCCCATTACAGCATAGGCTGAGGCAGAGCAAGCTCCTGACTCAAAATGAAATTAAAAGGATTGGGGTCTTGGTACAGTGGTAGAGCACTTGCTTAGTATGTAGGAGGCCCTGGGTTCAATCCCCATTACTGAGGTGCGGGGTGGGGGGGACTTTTAAAAAAATTTTTTAGTTGTTCATTGACCTTTATTTATTTACTTATATGTGGTGCTGAGAATCGAACCCAGTGCTTCACACATGCTAGACAAGCGCTCTACCAAATGAGTCATGACCCCAGCCTGAAAAACTTTGTTTTAAAAATTTTTCAAAGAATTCAGAATGCTTTTTTCTTAATGTTTTTTAGTTGCCAATGGACCTTTATTTAATGTATTTATATGTAGTGCTGAGACTCGAACCCAGTGCCTCATACATGCTTGGTAAGTTCACTACCACCGAACCACAACCCCAGCCCCTTAAGAATGCTTTTTTAAAGGTTGTATGTAAAACAACACCTTCAAAATACATTTATATGGTATTTCTTCAAGAGTATGTAGAAAATCTTTTCATCAGTTAAAACAACATCACTGCAGTAGACCCAGCAAAGGCTAGGCTTTCAAGGTCAAGGATACTTTCATGGGCCATTTATTTATGTGTTTATTTTGGTACTGAGGGTTGAACCCAGAGGAGTTTAATCACCGAGCCACATCTGCAGCGGGGGCCCGCCTTTAATATTTTAATATTTTTTAATTTTTTTAATATTTTTTTTAATTGTAGATGGACACAATACCTTTATTTATATGTGGTGCTGAGGATTGAACCAGGGCCTCACACTTGCTAGGCAAGTGCTCTACCGCTTAGCCACATCCCCAGCACTCTTTTTTGAGACAGGATCTCCCTAAACTACTTAGGGCCCCACTAAGTTGATGAGCCTGGTCTTGAACTTGTGATCCTCTTGCTTCAGCCTCCCCCGATAAGGAAAAAGTGCACCTTTCTCCCCAGCATGAAACCAGCTCTTGATGTTGCCTTGCTGCAACTGATGATCATTCTTTTCCTTTGGGATATACCAGCTCTGCTTAACAGCTGTGACTGCGGTCAAGTTACCTAGCTTTTCCAGGTCTTACTTTCTCTAGCTATAAAGTTGAGGTAATTAATACTTATTTATCTTATATGTAAAACATTCTGGTTCATGCCTATATTCATTATCTTCATTATATATGTTCATTATATATCATATTCATTATATATGTATATATAATGAATATAATATTATATATTATATTCATTATATATGTTCATTATATATGTTCATTGTCTTGCAAGGCTAAAGCAGAGGGATCACACATTTGAGGCAGTCTTGGCAACTTAGTGAGACCTGATTCCAAAGAAAAAGGGCTGAGGGTATAGTTCAGTGGTAAAGTTATCCTTGGGTTTCATCGCAGTGCCCAAAAAAAAAAAAAAAAAGCACTCAAAATGTTGTTGAATATGTGACAGGCTCTTGATACATAGTAGCTAATATGCTATGCAAGGTGGTGCATGTGTGTAATCTCAGGGACTGGGGAGGCTGGGACAGAAAAATAGCTAATTGGAGGCCAGCCTCAGCAATTTAGCTAGATCCTGCTCAAAATAAAAAATAAAAAAGGTTGTGGGGGATATAGCTCAGGGATAGAGTGCCCCTGTGTTCAATCCCCAGGATTGCAAAAAACAAAACCACCTAATACTGTTATGGTTGACACTTACATTCTCATGTTTGTTGAGGGAAAAAATAATGCCCAACTCACCAGACAACTAGATTTATTTTTAATATTCAAAGGCAAGCATGGCACTAAACACAGAAGATTTTGATTTTCAAGTGCTGGGTCTCAGCCACGGTCACAGTGACATGTTCTTATTAGTGTTTGAAGTTAAATTATTAGACCAGCCATTTTGAGCTACTGCTTTGACTTACCCATCACCAGAAGCAACCAGATGCTCACTAGTAGAGGTAAAAGCCCGCCCTTTCCTTTAGCTGTAAGGGGCGGGGCCACATTACTAGAACCAAGAAGAGAACACCTCCTTGGCTTTAAAACTCAGCTTGTGATTGGCTGTCATTCGGCATTATGTTAATTTAGCATGACGTTTGAAAACTCCTCTAAACAAGTACGTTCCATTTAAAACGTTAAACTGTGTTGTTAAGTGAAAATATTTGGAAACATCGTATCGCAAAATGTGTTTTATTATTTATTTTACAGCGAAAGTAGAAGTGAGAGAAACTACCTCATCATCACTTAAAAGTGATTAATCCTGGTAGACCCAGCAGGGCCTGGTGGGAGCGGTTAAGACTATACTTTCAGGGATCATTTCTATAGTATGTTACTAGAGAAGTTTCTCTGATTGTGTGGAGTACTGAAAACCACGAGGAGGAGTTGAGTGGTCTCTTCTGAGCGTGAAGCTGGTTCTGGGTGTTGCTTTATTGCAACTGCCTTTTGCCATTGATGATCGTTCTTAATCCTCTTTGGAGGTTAAGAGGGAGAGACCACAGTCTGAGTGGTTTCTGTTATTTACACAGTTTTTGCGAAAGTAGAAGTTGTAGGATTTGTGTCTGAGGGTTTTTATTGAGGTAAAGTGCTTTTTTTTTTTTTTTTTCTTTTAACTCCTTTTAGTTGTAGGTGGATACAGTAGTTTATTTTTATGTGATGCTGAGAATTGAAACTGATGCTTCATGCATGGTAAGCAAGGCACAACCCCCAGCCCCAAGGTGCTGTTTTTTTTTTAATTTCGTGTTTTGAGGTTGTATTAGCAACTTACAGTTCTGGGTTACATTTTTGCAGTAATGCCAGATTTGGAAGATAAGGGTTGTGTGCTACCCAAGTCATACCTATATCACTATTGTCTGTAAGAATAGTCATTCCTGTCAAAGACTTGTAAGAATTGGGGTAACAGGATGCTACCTAGCTGTAGTTTTGCTAATGTCAAATCTCATCTCCCAGAGGACTCCAAAATCATAGCAGCAATAAGGATTAATTGGGACTTAAAGGTTTAAGTCTAGGTCTTTTTGACCTTTTTAGTCAGTTTCTTTGTATACCTCATGACAGCCTTTTGCTACATTTTTACAGACCCCGCGTTTTTACGGGTCTGTTCCTATTTGTCTTTATATCAACCACAACATATAGTGCTGACCTAGAATATTTGTTAGAAGAATGCGTTTTGTTTTCTGTTAGAAAATTTCCGAGGGACATTTCCAATTGTAAAGTTGTAGGGATAGTGAGCTGCTTTTCCCAATCTATTCTTTTTCCTCCCCTCCTTTTTCTTCCTTTATCTTTATTTCCAGTTGACAGGGTCTTGAGCTTAGTTGCTCAGGCTGTCCTCGAATTTGTGATCTTCCTGCTTAGCCTCTTAAGTAACTGGATTACAATCAGAATACCCACATACCCTTCTTCCTCACTCCCCCCACAAAAAAAAAAAAAAAAAAATTACTTGCACTTGTGGAGATAGGAATCAGTAACTGAAACTACTGTCCCTGGGATACAGGGAAAACTGTACCAATCAAATTTTTGAGAAATTGAGAAATGTCAAAACCAAAAAATAATATTAAATGTTTATGACTCCAACATCTAGAACTGACAATTATTATTAGCATTGTATTTTATATCTTAGTCAATGAAACAAATAAAACCTTACAGGTAGGGCTGAAGTTGTGGCTCAGTGGCAGAGCGCTTGCCTGGGATGTGTGAGGCACTGGGTTCGATCCTCAATACCATATAAAAATAAATAAAGGTATTGTGTCCAACTACAACTAAAAAAATAATTTTAAAAAAATCTTACAAGTAAAGTAGTATTTGAGTCCTATCCCCAGACCCCTTCTCAACCTGATTTGGCCAGTGGGAAGCCCAAGTATGAGATCAGAAAGAGGGAGATTGGTATTTATCTCTCAGGACCCTCTCAGGGGGAATCACTTTAGGCTAAGTCCCTTGACTAAAGAGCAAGCTTATTTGGAGTTAGCTCTGTCTCTAGGAATCTCTCCTTTTAGGTTCCACCAACCTTTCTCTATTCTGGACTATGGACTAAGAGCTCTGCAATTGCTGGTCCTTGGACATTTTACTATCTTTGTGGTTTCCCCAAACCTTTGTAATGATCTCTTATTAAACAATACCCAAATTGTTCTAACTCATATGTGCATCTGTTTCTTGCTTGTTCTCTGACTGATTCACCTGGGATGCTCCCAAAAGGCAGATTTCTAAGATTTGTTTTCTTTCTTTTCATTAATTCACTTAGTTATATATTTATTCAGCAGATTCTTGAATGATCCCTGTACTAGGTGCCCTGTGTGCAGTAGTTAACAGTTCCTGCCTTTGGTAAAAGACAAATAATAAAGAAGAAAACAACCTAATCATAGTTAATTTTGATATGATAGAAGTTAAAGAGGACCAAGGCCAAACTTTAGATTCAAGGGCCAGGAAAAGTTTTTCTGAGGAAGTACACTTTACCCTGAAGTATGGGAGTTTGAGGCAGAGTGAACTGCAAGTGCAAAGATGGCAAAGCACTTGGTGTTTCAAGGAGCAGAAAGTAAACCAGTGGGCTTGGCCAAGCAAAGTGCACTGGGGATGCATTGTAAGACAAGAGAGCCAGGTGGGATTCAGATCAGGGGTCACTCCATTTAAACTGAGCTAACTGGGCTGCACGAAATACCCACACAAGAGACACAAATACCTTTTCTTTGGGGTCGCTGTGACGGCTCCTCTGACCTTAAGGGTCCGCAGAAAGAGAGAGAGCAAGAGCACGCTGACCCCTTTTATTGAGGAGAAGCTATTCAAATGCAGCAAGGGGTCAGGTTTCAGGGGGCTGAGTCTATCTTCATGATGTCCACTGTCAGCAGGTTGACTGACACCTGGGTAGCCCACACCCAAGGGCACAGTAAGAGAAGGGGACACACACAAGGCACTACCATGGAAGATTCTATCCTAAACAGGGCAAGGGGTTATATTACAAAGGAACAGGTGACCATAGCCTCACCCATGGGACTGTAGCAAGGTACACCCATGCACGAGACACTGAGTGCCTCAGCATCCAGCTGGGGAGTGTGACTCAGTCACGTGTAAGGTTGGTCTCCCACAGCAAAGTATTTGCATTTTATTTTAAGTGGAAATAGGAGTCATTAAAGGGCTTTAAGAAGAGAAGTGACATAATTTTATTTATTTAGAGACTGAGTCTAATTGCCCAGGCTGCCCTTGAACTTGTAAGCCTTCTACTTCAGCCTCCAGAGCCACTGGGATTACAGGCGTGTGCTACCACACCTGGCTTATTTTTCAAGATTGTTCTGGCTGCGAATAGAGATTGGAAAGGGACAAGATAGGAAAAAAGATATGGTAGTGGGTATAGAGATGGAAAGAAGTGACTAGATTTGAGATATTTTTGAGGGTAAAACCAACATGACTTGATAATGGATTAGATGGAGGAATAGGTGAGTAAAAAAAGGAGAAAACTCTAGGCTGGCTTTGGCCCCTACAAGTGGAGGGTAAAGTATATTGAACCCATGGGTGCTTTATCATTGAGTCATTGACTGAGAGTAGACCAGTAAAGAAACAGGTTTCTAGAGAGAATATGAAAACATCTGATTCAAGTCACAGTCACACTTTGAAAAAACATGATCCAGAATTCACAAATGCATGCTTTAAACTCTGTAACTAGGGTCAAGAGTATAGCCCAGTTGTAGAATGCCTATCATGCATGAGGCCCTGGGTTCAATCTTCATCATGGAAAAAAAAAAAAAGTCAATTAAATGAAAACCAAGGAATTGGAGTAGTGGCTCAGCGGTAGAGGGTTTCCTCACACGTGTAAGATACTGGGTTTGAACCTCAGCATCACATAAAAATAAATAAACAAAATGCAGGTATTGTGTCCATCTACAACTACCAGAAGAAGAAGAAGAAGAAGAAGAAGAAGAAGAAGAAGAAGAAGAAGAAGAAGAAGAAGAAGAAGAAGAAGAAGGAGAAAGAAGAAGAAGAAGAAGGAGGAGGAGGAGGAGGAGGAGGAGGAGGAGGAGGAGGAAGAGAAGGAGAAGAAGAAGTCTGAAGAATTCTTGAGAAGACAAAACAGACCTCACAAGTGACCTCTTGAGTTATTTCTTATGAATTAAAATGGATCAGAAGGAGTCAACAAATATATAAGTAGGAACTTTCCGATGGAATAGATCTAATTAGGCAAAGTGTAACTGTAATCAATCAAAACTTTTCTTGGCTTTTCTGTGTCCATCCTATAAAAGTCTTCTGCTTGAGTTTTTTTTGTAGAGTTCCCAGCCCACATCTGGGTTGGAACTGCCCAATTCATGACCCATTGTATGTGCAAATAAGGATTTTGTTATGCCTCAGCTTATATTTTTTGAAAGTTCTCATGTAATTGTTTTCCTTTCTCTTCTAAATATGATTTTCTTTTATTGTGTGTGTGTGTGGGAGGGGGGTAATGTATATTGAACCCATGGGTGCTTTATCATTGATTACATCTCTGGCCCTTTTTATTTATTTTTAAAAAATATTTTCAGTTGTAGTTGGACACAATTTCTTTATTTTTTTTAATGTGGGGCTGAGAATCAAACCCAGTGCCTCACATGTGCTAGACAAGTGCTCTACCACTGAGCCACAACCCCAGCCCCCTTTTTATTTTTTATTTTTATTTTGAGACAAAGTCTTGTTAATTTGCTCAGGGCTTACTAAATTGCCCAAGCTGGCCTAGAACTTGCAATCCTCCCGTCTCAGGCCCCAGAGTCACTGGGATGACATGGATAGCTGCTGTGCTTGGCTCAAGTACAATTTACATTAAGTACTTTAATAGAATTCTTAGGTGGTGTTATGCAGAGGAGTTTTTGTTCTGTTTTGTTTTACTACCTCATTCTAGCCATGACACCATATTATGGAAAAAAAAACAACACAACTTTGTTTTTTGTTTTATTTTGGTGGTGCTGAGGATCAAACCCACATGATAAGCAAGCACTACACTATTGAGCTCCATCCTCAACCCTTTTGTTAAATTTATTTTGAGACAGGTTCTCACTAAATTGGTGAGTCTGGTCTCTATTTTATTTTATTTTTTTAAATGAGGAAGTTTTTTTAATATTTATTTTTTAGGTGTAGATGGACACATACCTTTATTTTTATGTGTTGCTGAGGATTGAACCCGGGTCCCACCCATGCTAGGAGTGCGCTCTACCACTGAGCCACAATCCCAGCCCATGGTCTCTATTTTATTATCCTCCTGTTTTAGCCTCCCAAATAGCTGGGATTATAGGCATGAGCAGCTGTACCTGGCTGAAAGTTGAGTTTTGAAAAATACAAGCATTTCATCTTTTCAATCTGTTGTGATCTTTGAAGTCAAATATGAAAACTTACTAATGATGAGGTTATATAGTCTATGTACTTAAACAAAAGGTCCAAATGCATGATATAATCCTTTACCAGTTCCTTCCAAACCCTCCTCCTCCAGCTGATTCATTTACACTTTACAAAGTGAACAAAAGCCCACCCTCACCTGTGGAGTGGGGGGCTTGGGCTTCTCACCATGCTGAGGACAGAACCCTCTGCTTCTTCCAGTTCTAACCGACACAGGCAAAGGGGAGACACCCAACTCCAAGCTCAGTGCTCACATTAAATTCAAAGTTGAATCACACCCGGGCATTGCATGTACATCTGTGATGTGTGTTGTTCTTATCCATGTCTGTGTTAGCTGAAGGAGAGGGTGCAATGACCGCTTTCCAGTTGCTGGCTTGTATAAGGCCCCAAGTGCTTGACCCTCGAATGTTCAAATTAGAAAATGAAGTGGGAAAAGAAAAGTCTGTAGAACAACAAAGACCAAAGAATCCAATTTGCTGACTTCATATCTGCGGGAGGCCGTTGGAAGCAGTCACCGAAATGAAGTTTGGGGACTTTTTGCTCATTTAAACCTCGTCTTGGAATCCCCAATTACACACCTAATTAAGAGTCAGACAGTTGGGCAAAGAGTTGAAAGGGATGATAAGGGAGTGTGGGATTAACAGGAAGAGGCACCTCCCGGCTTTGGCAAATCCTGGGGAGGAGTGTCCTTTCGCCTGCCTTTCAGAGTCCAAATCCCTGCTTCTCTGACACCTTCTGGACACTTCTTTAGCAACTTGTGTCTTGTCACCCTGTCCTTAAAAACACTGAATGTCGGAGATGGAAGAGATCTCCACGGAGCCAAGAACCAAGTCCCAAGTACACTCCATGTGTACACCCTAGAGGGACACCTTTCTTATTCTTGTTCCAGTTTCAGCTGGTGTTTTGGAATTACTATCTAACAAAAAAGAATTGAGCTGAGAGAGGAGAACTGACAGCTCCAGAGAGAGGATCTGGGGCTGCGCTGGGTGAACGGGAGCATTTTGCTTACCTGGCTGAGGATATTGGAAGGCTCGGGGCTATTCCTGTGACCAGAGAACTCTTTGACTCTGGATGCAAAGGGTAATTAGAGAACTTGCTCAGGAGTTGCCTGGGGAAGCTACAGAATCCGTTTCTTCCATTCTTACTTCCTGTCTGATGTAGCCTTGCCCATTTCCATGGCAACCAGGAAGCTTCTCAAGTTTCACTGAACCATGGCTTGGGGAGATTCAGGAGGAACCAGATGGGGTGGGTGGGAGCTGAGGCTGAGATGTATGTGTCTTCCCATTTTATCCTTACCTCTGGTTTTGACAGGGCTGTCCCCAAAAGCAGATGCAGAAATGCGAGGATCATGATTCCTTTTGTGACCTCAAGGCTCCAGATGCCAATCCTGAGTCATGAAGATGCCTGGCGTGACTCTACGTCTATTCTGGAAGAATCCTGTGTCTCAGATTCCTCCTGTAGCCTTGTCTACCCTTAAGACCCTGCTCCCTCCTTTTCTCACTTTAATTTCTTCCCCAAGTCACTAGCAAAGGACAGACTTAGTGCAGAGTCACAGAACAGTTATAATTTTTTTTTTTTTTGCTGGGGACCGGGTGATTTGGAAGGAATGAGAACCCTGGTATACAAATTAAGAGCAATGTTGTTTTTCTTGATCTGTGATTTTGACCTTCAATTTCTTCATCAGTAAAGTGTAGAGGTTGACAGACCCTCCTTCATAAGGTGGCCATGAGGATTAAATGGGTGGATATGTGTGTTACCCTTGGAACAATGACAGTCATGCAGAAGGTCCTAGATACACACTAGGGTGGCCTTAAATACAGATGGCCCATTTGTTGATTGGGTTATCTGCTTTTTTGTTGTTTAACTTTTTGAGTTCTTTGTACACTCTAGAGATTAGAGCTCTATCTGATGTTTGAGGGGTAAAAATTGGTTCCCAGGATGTAGGCTCCCTATTCACCTCGCATATTATTTCTCTTGCTGAGAAAAAACTTTTTCAGTTTGAATTCGTCCCATTTGTTGATTCTTGGTTTTAACTCTTGTGCTATAGGAGTCTTATTAAGGAATTTGGGGCCTGCCCCCACGAGATGAAGATGAGGACCAACTTTATCTTCTATTAGACACAGAGTCTCTGGTCTGATTCCTCAGTCTGCCGTCTTGAAAGGTACCTAAACATGCTCCCCTAGGGAAGAAGCCCCTCATCCCTGGAGCCACCATCCCACCTGGGGTTTCTGACAGGAAGAAGCCCAGAGCCCCCACCTCTGCCAGCTGTCAGTAGTTTGGACACCTGGGAGCTCCAGGTCCAGGGGTAGCTCCATTCCCACCATTGATAGCAGGCCCCCCAGCCTGGGCAGCCCAACCCACTCAGCCCTTGGTGCTGACAGACGTAGAAATCCCACCGTGGGGGCCCATGCCAGCACCCACACACATTCTGTCATGTATGACTAAAAAAAATAAGTAAAAATTTTAAAAAAAGGTGGCAGACTGGAGCTGTCTACTGCTGAGGCCCTGTGAGTACTGTTGGGCTTTGGGCCCTGGTGAGAGAGTAGGAAGTTCCTACTGGAGTCAGATGGAGGCCCCAGATGTGGGGGAAGGGGGACTGTGAAGTCATAATGGTGTTCATGAGGGTGGCCCCCAAGGGAGCCACCGGCTGCAGAGCCAAGCCTGCCAAGGTGCTGGGAGAGGGCCTGGGAGGAAGGGCCAAGGAACAGTTGGCAGGCTGTGGAAGAGGGGGACACAAAGTTTGGAGGTAGGAGGGTGTCTCTGGGAGGAGAGAGCAGCGCCCACCCACTTTGGGCGGGGAGGCAGTGCTGGGGTGGTAAGGCAAGGTCTGGCTGAGGCCCACTGATGCCAGAGGCTTGGCCCCTTCCCAGGTAGAGGGGCCCACACATGGGCTGGGGTTGGGGGGCATGGTATAGCTGTCCCAGATGGCCTGGGACGCACCCATCAGAAGGCAGTGGATGTGCTGCGGAGCTTTCTGTTTCTCCCAGTTCAGGTCCTCAGTGGTGACTGGACAGGCCAGTTCCAGAAGTGGTGGCAGCCTCAGAGGTCCCCCTATTGATGTGACGGCAAAGGAAACTTTCATTTCTGTGGCCTGCCCGTATTCCCCATGGATGAGCATTTCTTCCTTGGCAATGGCTGTCCCGCTCTGCCTACAGCCACCTTCTCACACTGGGCCTTCTTTGCCATCCATTTCCCTGCAAATGTCATGATCTTGTTACTTTTTAGTGCTGAGTAATATTTCATTGTGTATAAATGCCACATTTTTTTAAATCCATTCATCTATTGAAGGGCATCTAGGTTGGTTCCCCATTCTAGCTATTGTGAATTGTGCTGCTATAAACATTGATGTGGCTGTGTCCCTGTAGTATGCTCTTCTCAGGTCTTTTGGGTATAGTCCAAGAAGGGGAATAGCTGGGTCAAATGGTGGTTCCATTCCCAGCTTTCCAAGGAATCTCCATACTGCTTTCCAAATTGGCTGCACCAATTTGCAGTCCCACCAGCAATGTATGAGTGTACCTCCCCCCCACCCCCACCCCGCATCCTCGCCAGCACTTATTGTTGTTTGACTTCATAATGGCTGCCTTTCTGACTGGAGTGAGATGGTATCTTAGGGTGGTTTTGATTTGCATTTCTCTGATTGCTAGAGATGGTGAGCATTTTTTCATGTATTTGTTAATTGATTGTATGTCCTCTTCTGAGAAGTTTCTGTCCAAGTCCTTGGCCCATTTGTTGATTGGGTTATCTGCTTTTTTGTTGTTTAACTTTTTGAGTTCTTTGTACACTCTAGAGATTAGAGCTCTATCTGATGTTTGAGGGGTAAAAATTGGTTCCCAGGATGTAGGCTCCCTATTCACCTCGCATATTATTTCTCTTGCTGAGAAAAAACTTTTTCAGTTTGAATTCGTCCCATTTGTTGATTCTTGGTTTTAACTCTTGTGCTATAGGAGTCTTATTAAGGAATTTGGGGCCTGCCCCCACGAGATGAAGATGAGGACCAACTTTATCTTCTATTAGACACAGAGTCTCTGGTCTGATTCCTCAGTCTGCCGTCTTGAAAGGTACCTAAACACGCTCCCCTAGGGAAGAAGCCCCTCATCCCTGGAGCCACCATCCCACCTGGGGTTTCTGACAGGAAGAAGCCCAGAGCCCCCACCTCTGCCAGCTGTCAGTAGTTTGGACACCTGGGAGCTCCAGGTCCAGGGGTAGCTCCATTCCCACCATTGATAGCAGGCCCCCCAGCCTGGGCAGCCCAACCCACTCAGCCCTTGGTGCTGACAGACGTAGAAATCCCACCGTGGGGGCCCATGCCAGCACCCACACACATTCTGTCATGTATGACTAAAAAAAATAAGTAAAAATTTTAAAAAAAAGGTGGCAGACTGGAGCTGTCTACTGCTGAGGCCCTGTGAGTACTGTTGGGCTTTGGGCCCTGGTGAGAGAGTAGGAAGTTCCTACTGGAGTCAGATGGAGGCCCCAGATGTGGGGGAAGGGGGACTGTGAAGTCATAATGGTGTTCATGAGGGTGGCCCCCAAGGGAGCCACTGGCTGCAGAGCCAAGCCTGCCAAGGTGCTGGGAGAGGGCCTGGGAGGAAGGGCCAAGGAACAGTTGGCAGGCTGTGGAAGAGGGGGACACAAAGTTTGGAGGTAGGAGGGTGTCTCTGGGAGGAGAGAGCAGCGCCCACCCACTTTGGGCGGGGAGGCAGTGCTGGGGTGGTAAGGCAAGGTCTGGCTGAGGCCCACTGATGCCAGAGGCTTGGCCCCTTCCCAGGTAGAGGGGCCCACACATGGGCTGGGGTTGGGGGGCATGGTATAGCTGTCCCAGATGGCCTGGGACGCACCCATCAGAAGGCAGTGGATGTGCTGCGGAGCTTTCTGTTTCTCCCAGTTCAGGTCCTCAGTGGTGACTGGACAGGCCAGTTCCAGAAGTGGTGGCAGCCTCAGAGGTCCCCCTATTGATGTGACGGCAAAGGAAACTTTCATTTCTGTGGCCTGCCCGTATTCCCCATGGATGAGCATTTCTTCCTTGGCAATGGCTGTCCCGCTCTGCCTACAGCCACCTTCTCACACTGGGCCTTCTTTGCCATCCATTTCCCTGCAAATGTCATGATCTTGTTACTTTTTAGTGCTGAGTAATATTTCATTGTGTATAAATGCCACATTTTTTTAAATCCATTCATCTATTGAAGGGCATCTAGGTTGGTTCCCCATTCTAGCTATTGTGAATTGTGCTGCTATAAACATTGATGTGGCTGTGTCCCTGTAGTATGCTCTTCTCAGGTCTTTTGGGTATAGTCCAAGAAGGGGAATAGCTGGGTCAAATGGTGGTTCCATTCCCAGCTTTCCAAGGAATCTCCATACTGCTTTCCAAATTGGCTGCACCAATTTGCAGTCCCACCAGCAATGTATGAGTGTACCTCCCCCCCACCCCCACCCCGCATCCTCGCCAGCACTTATTGTTGTTTGACTTCATAATGGCTGCCTTTCTGACTGGAGTGAGATGGTATCTTAGGGTGGTTTTGATTTGCATTTCTCTGATTGCTAGAGATGGTGAGCATTTTTTCATGTATTTGTTAATTGATTGTATGTCCTCTTCTGAGAAGTTTCTGTCCAAGTCCTTGGCCCATTTGTTGATTGGGTTATCTGCTTTTTTGTTGTTTAACTTTTTGAGTTCTTTGTACACTCTAGAGATTAGAGCTCTATCTGATGTTTGAGGGGTAAAAATTGGTTCCCAGGATGTAGGCTCCCTATTCACCTCGCATATTATTTCTCTTGCTGAGAAAAAACTTTTTCAGTTTGAATTCGTCCCATTTGTTGATTCTTGGTTTTAACTCTTGTGCTATAGGAGTCTTATTAAGGAATTTGGGGCCTGCCCCCACGAGATGAAGATGAGGACCAACTTTATCTTCTATTAGACACAGAGTCTCTGGTCTGATTCCTCAGTCTGCCGTCTTGAAAGGTACCTAAACACGCTCCCCTAGGGAAGAAGCCCCTCATCCCTGGAGCCACCATCCCACCTGGGGTTTCTGACAGGAAGAAGCCCAGAGCCCCCACCTCTGCCAGCTGTCAGTAGTTTGGACACCTGGGAGCTCCAGGTCCAGGGGTAGCTCCATTCCCACCATTGATAGCAGGCCCCCCAGCCTGGGCAGCCCAACCCACTCAGCCCTTGGTGCTGACAGACGTAGAAATCCCACCGTGGGGGCCCATGCCAGCACCCACACACATTCTGTCATGTATGACTAAAAAAAATAAGTAAAAATTTTAAAAAAAGGTGGCAGACTGGAGCTGTCTACTGCTGAGGCCCTGTGAGTACTGTTGGGCTTTGGGCCCTGGTGAGAGAGTAGGAAGTTCCTACTGGAGTCAGATGGAGGCCCCAGATGTGGGGGAAGGGGGACTGTGAAGTCATAATGGTGTTCATGAGGGTGGCCCCCAAGGGAGCCACTGGCTGCAGAGCCAAGCCTGCCAAGGTGCTGGGAGAGGGCCTGGGAGGAAGGGCCAAGGAACAGTTGGCAGGCTGTGGAAGAGGGGGACACAAAGTTTGGAGGTAGGAGGGTGTCTCTGGGAGGAGAGAGCAGCGCCCACCCACTTTGGGCGGGGAGGCAGTGCTGGGGTGGTAAGGCAAGGTCTGGCTGAGGCCCACTGATGCCAGAGGCTTGGCCCCTTCCCAGGTAGAGGGGCCCACACATGGGCTGGGGTTGGGGGGCATGGTATAGCTGTCCCAGATGGCCTGGGACGCACCCATCAGAAGGCAGTGGATGTGCTGCGGAGCTTTCTGTTTCTCCCAGTTCAGGTCCTCAGTGGTGACTGGACAGGCCAGTTCCAGAAGTGGTGGCAGCCTCAGAGGTCCCCCTATTGATGTGACGGCAAAGGAAACTTTCATTTCTGTGGCCTGCCCGTATTCCCCATGGATGAGCATTTCTTCCTTGGCAATGGCTGTCCCGCTCTGCCTACAGCCACCTTCTCACACTGGGCCTTCTTTGCCATCCATTTCCCTGCAAATGTCATGATCTTGTTACTTTTTAGTGCTGAGTAATATTTCATTGTGTATAAATGCCACATTTTTTTAAATCCATTCATCTATTGAAGGGCATCTAGGTTGGTTCCCCATTCTAGCTATTGTGAATTGTGCTGCTATAAACATTGATGTGGCTGTGTCCCTGTAGTATGCTCTTCTCAGGTCTTTTGGGTATAGTCCAAGAAGGGGAATAGCTGGGTCAAATGGTGGTTCCATTCCCAGCTTTCCAAGGAATCTCCATACTGCTTTCCAAATTGGCTGCACCAATTTGCAGTCCCACCAGCAATGTATGAGTGTACCTCCCCCCCACCCCCACCCCGCATCCTCGCCAGCACTTATTGTTGTTTGACTTCATAATGGCTGCCTTTCTGACTGGAGTGAGATGGTATCTTAGGGTGGTTTTGATTTGCATTTCTCTGATTGCTAGAGATGGTGAGCATTTTTTCATGTATTTGTTAATTGATTGTATGTCCTCTTCTGAGAAGTTTCTGTCCAAGTCCTTGGCCCATTTGTTGATTGGGTTATCTGCTTTTTTGTTGTTTAACTTTTTGAGTTCTTTGTACACTCTAGAGATTAGAGCTCTATCTGATGTTTGAGGGGTAAAAATTGGTTCCCAGGATGTAGGCTCCCTATTCACCTCGCATATTATTTCTCTTGCTGAGAAAAAACTTTTTCAGTTTGAATTCGTCCCATTTGTTGATTCTTGGTTTTAACTCTTGTGCTATAGGAGTCTTATTAAGGAATTTGGGGCCTGCCCCCACGAGATGAAGATGAGGACCAACTTTATCTTCTATTAGACACAGAGTCTCTGGTCTGATTCCTCAGTCTGCCGTCTTGAAAGGTACCTAAACACGCTCCCCTAGGGAAGAAGCCCCTCATCCCTGGAGCCACCATCCCACCTGGGGTTTCTGACAGGAAGAAGCCCAGAGCCCCCACCTCTGCCAGCTGTCAGTAGTTTGGACACCTGGGAGCTCCAGGTCCAGGGGTAGCTCCATTCCCACCATTGATAGCAGGCCCCCCAGCCTGGGCAGCCCAACCCACTCAGCCCTTGGTGCTGACAGACGTAGAAATCCCACCGTGGGGGCCCATGCCAGCACCCACACACATTCTGTCATGTATGACTAAAAAAAATAAGTAAAAATTTTAAAAAAAAGGTGGCAGACTGGAGCTGTCTACTGCTGAGGCCCTGTGAGTACTGTTGGGCTTTGGGCCCTGGTGAGAGAGTAGGAAGTTCCTACTGGAGTCAGATGGAGGCCCCAGATGTGGGGGAAGGGGGACTGTGAAGTCATAATGGTGTTCATGAGGGTGGCCCCCAAGGGAGCCACTGGCTGCAGAGCCAAGCCTGCCAAGGTGCTGGGAGAGGGCCTGGGAGGAAGGGCCAAGGAACAGTTGGCAGGCTGTGGAAGAGGGGGACACAAAGATTGGAGGTAGGAAGGTGTCTCTGGGAGGAGAGAGCAGCGCCCACCCACTTTGGGCGGGGAGGCAGTGCTGGGGTGGTAAGGCAAGGTCTGGCTGAGGCCCACTGATGCCAGAGGCTTGGCCCCTTCCCAGGTAGAGGGGCCCACACATGGGCTGGGGTTGGGGG
The DNA here is from genome assembly GCF_047511675.1 of Marmota flaviventris. Lineage (NCBI taxonomy): Eukaryota > Metazoa > Chordata > Mammalia > Rodentia > Sciuridae > Marmota > Marmota flaviventris. Next base: position 43,922,488 of record NC_092514.1, on the reverse strand, counting down.
GCATGGTATAGCTGTCCCAGATGGCCTGGGACTCACCCATCAGAAGGCGGTGGATGTGCTGCGGAGCTTTCTGTTTCTCCCAGTTGAGGTCCTCAGTCGTTACTGGACAGGCCAGTTCCAGAAGTGGTGGCAGCCTCAGAGGTCCCCCTATTGATGTGACGGCAAAGGAAACTTTCATTTCTGTGGCCTGCCCGTATTCCCCATGGATGAGCATTTCTTCCTTGGCAATGGCGGTCCCGCTCTGCCTACAGCCACCTTCTCACACTGGGCCTTCTTTGCCATCCATTTCCCTGCAAATGCCATGATCTTGTTACTTTTTAGTGCTGAGTAATATTTCATTGTGTATAAATGCCACATTTTTTAATCCATTCATCTATTAAAGGGCATCTAGGTTGGTTCCCCATTCTAGCTATTGTGAATTGTGCTGCTATAAACATTGATGTGGCTGTGTCCCTGTAGTATGCTCTTCTCAGGTCTTTTGGGTATAGTCCAAGAAGGGGAATAGCTGGGTCAAATGGTGGTTCCATTCCCAGCTTTCCAAGGAATCTCCATACTGCTTTCCAAATTGGCTGCACCAATTTGCAGTCCCACCAGCAATGTATGAGTGTACCTCCCCCCCACCCCCACCCCGCATCCTCGCCAGCACTTATTGTTGTTTGACTTCATAATGGCTGCCTTTCTGACTGGAGTGAGATGGTATCTTAGGGTGGTTTTGATTTGCATTTCTCTGATTGCTAGAGATGGTGAGCATTTTTTCATGTATTTGTTAATTGATTGTATGTCCTCTTCTGAGAAGTTTCTGTCCAAGTCCTTGGCCCATTTGTTGATTGGGTTATCTGCTTTTTTGTTGTTTAACTTTTTGAGTTCTTTGTACACTCTAGAGATTAGAGCTCTATCTGATGTTTGAGGGGTAAAAATTGGTTCCCAGGATGTAGGCTCCCTATTCACCTCGCATATTATTTCTCTTGCTGAGAAAAAACTTTTTCAGTTTGAATTCGTCCCATTTGTTGATTCTTGGTTTTAACTCTTGTGCTATAGGAGTCTTATTAAGGAATTTGGGGCCTGCCCCCACGAGATGAAGATGAGGACCAACTTTATCTTCTATTAGACACAGAGTCTCTGGTCTGATTCCTCAGTCTGCCGTCTTGAAAGGTACCTAAACACGCTCCCCTAGGGAAGAAGCCCCTCATCCCTGGAGCCACCATCCCACCTGGGGTTTCTGACAGGAAGAAGCCCAGAGCCCCCACCTCTGCCAGCTGTCAGTAGTTTGGACACCTGGGAGCTCCAGGTCCAGGGGTAGCTCCATTCCCACCATTGATAGCAGGCCCCCCAGCCTGGGCAGCCCAACCCACTCAGCCCTTGGTGCTGACAGACGTAGAAATCCCACCGTGGGGGCCCATGCCAGCACCCACACACATTCTGTCATGTATGACTAAAAAAAATAAGTAAAAATTTTAAAAAAAGGTGGCAGACTGGAGCTGTCTACTGCTGAGGCCCTGTGAGTACTGTTGGGCTTTGGGCCCTGGTGAGAGAGTAGGAAGTTCCTACTGGAGTCAGATGGAGGCCCCAGATGTGGGGGAAGGGGGACTGTGAAGTCATAATGGTGTTCATGAGGGTGGCCCCCAAGGGAGCCACTGGCTGCAGAGCCAAGCCTGCCAAGGTGCTGGGAGAGGGCCTGGGAGGAAGGGCCAAGGAACAGTTGGCAGGCTGTGGAAGAGGGGGACACAAAGTTTGGAGGTAGGAGGGTGTCTCTGGGAGGAGAGAGCAGCGCCCACCCACTTTGGGCGGGGAGGCAGTGCTGGGGTGGTAAGGCAAGGTCTGGCTGAGGCCCACTGATGCCAGAGGCTTGGCCCCTTCCCAGGTAGAGGGGCCCACACATGGGCTGGGGTTGGGGGGCATGGTATAGCTGTCCCAGATGGCCTGGGACGCACCCATCAGAAGGCAGTGGATGTGCTGCGGAGCTTTCTGTTTCTCCCAGTTCAGGTCCTCAGTGGTGACTGGACAGGCCAGTTCCAGAAGTGGTGGCAGCCTCAGAGGTCCCCCTATTGATGTGACGGCAAAGGAAACTTTCATTTCTGTGGCCTGCCCGTATTCCCCATGGATGAGCATTTCTTCCTTGGCAATGGCTGTCCCGCTCTGCCTACAGCCACCTTCTCACACTGGGCCTTCTTTGCCATCCATTTCCCTGCAAATGTCATGATCTTGTTACTTTTTAGTGCTGAGTAATATTTCATTGTGTATAAATGCCACATTTTTTTAAATCCATTCATCTATTGAAGGGCATCTAGGTTGGTTCCCCATTCTAGCTATTGTGAATTGTGCTGCTATAAACATTGATGTGGCTGTGTCCCTGTAGTATGCTCTTCTCAGGTCTTTTGGGTATAGTCCAAGAAGGGGAATAGCTGGGTCAAATGGTGGTTCCATTCCCAGCTTTCCAAGGAATCTCCATACTGCTTTCCAAATTGGCTGCACCAATTTGCAGTCCCACCAGCAATGTATGAGTGTACCTCCCCCCCACCCCCACCCCGCATCCTCGCCAGCACTTATTGTTGTTTGACTTCATAATGGCTGCCTTTCTGACTGGAGTGAGATGGTATCTTAGGGTGGTTTTGATTTGCATTTCTCTGATTGCTAGAGATGGTGAGCATTTTTTCATGTATTTGTTAATTGATTGTATGTCCTCTTCTGAGAAGTTTCTGTCCAAGTCCTTGGCCCATTTGTTGATTGGGTTATCTGCTTTTTTGTTGTTTAACTTTTTGAGTTCTTTGTACACTCTAGAGATTAGAGCTCTATCTGATGTTTGAGGGGTAAAAATTGGTTCCCAGGATGTAGGCTCCCTATTCACCTCGCATATTATTTCTCTTGCTGAGAAAAAACTTTTTCAGTTTGAATTCGTCCCATTTGTTGATTCTTGGTTTTAACTCTTGTGCTATAGGAGTCTTATTAAGGAATTTGGGGCCTGCCCCCACGAGATGAAGATGAGGACCAACTTTATCTTCTATTAGACACAGAGTCTCTGGTCTGATTCCTCAGTCTGCCGTCTTGAAAGGTACCTAAACACGCTCCCCTAGGGAAGAAGCCCCTCATCCCTGGAGCCACCATCCCACCTGGGGTTTCTGACAGGAAGAAGCCCAGAGCCCCCACCTCTGCCAGCTGTCAGTAGTTTGGACACCTGGGAGCTCCAGGTCCAGGGGTAGCTCCATTCCCACCATTGATAGCAGGCCCCCCAGCCTGGGCAGCCCAACCCACTCAGCCCTTGGTGCTGACAGACGTAGAAATCCCACCGTGGGGGCCCATGCCAGCACCCACACACATTCTGTCATGTATGACTAAAAAAAATAAGTAAAAATTTTAAAAAAAGGTGGCAGACTGGAGCTGTCTACTGCTGAGGCCCTGTGAGTACTGTTGGGCTTTGGGCCCTGGTGAGAGAGTAGGAAGTTCCTACTGGAGTCAGATGGAGGCCCCAGATGTGGGGGAAGGGGGACTGTGAAGTCATAATGGTGTTCATGAGGGTGGCCCCCAAGGGAGCCACTGGCTGCAGAGCCAAGCCTGCCAAGGTGCTGGGAGAGGGCCTGGGAGGAAGGGCCAAGGAACAGTTGGCAGGCTGTGGAAGAGGGGGACACAAAGTTTGGAGGTAGGAGGGTGTCTCTGGGAGGAGAGAGCAGCGCCCACCCACTTTGGGCGGGGAGGCAGTGCTGGGGTGGTAAGGCAAGGTCTGGCTGAGGCCCACTGATGCCAGAGGCTTGGCCCCTTCCCAGGTAGAGGGGCCCACACATGGGCTGGGGTTGGGGGGCATGGTATAGCTGTCCCAGATGGCCTGGGACGCACCCATCAGAAGGCAGTGGATGTGCTGCGGAGCTTTCTGTTTCTCCCAGTTCAGGTCCTCAGTGGTGACTGGACAGGCCAGTTCCAGAAGTGGTGGCAGCCTCAGAGGTCCCCCTATTGATGTGACGGCAAAGGAAACTTTCATTTCTGTGGCCTGCCCGTATTCCCCATGGATGAGCATTTCTTCCTTGGCAATGGCTGTCCCGCTCTGCCTACAGCCACCTTCTCACACTGGGCCTTCTTTGCCATCCATTTCCCTGCAAATGTCATGATCTTGTTACTTTTTAGTGCTGAGTAATATTTCATTGTGTATAAATGCCACATTTTTTTAAATCCATTCATCTATTGAAGGGCATCTAGGTTGGTTCCCCATTCTAGCTATTGTGAATTGTGCTGCTATAAACATTGATGTGGCTGTGTCCCTGTAGTATGCTCTTCTCAGGTCTTTTGGGTATAGTCCAAGAAGGGGAATAGCTGGGTCAAATGGTGGTTCCATTCCCAGCTTTCCAAGGAATCTCCATACTGCTTTCCAAATTGGCTGCACCAATTTGCAGTCCCACCAGCAATGTATGAGTGTACCTCCCCCCCACCCCCACCCCGCATCCTCGCCAGCACTTATTGTTGTTTGACTTCATAATGGCTGCCTTTCTGACTGGAGTGAGATGGTATCTTAGGGTGGTTTTGATTTGCATTTCTCTGATTGCTAGAGATGGTGAGCATTTTTTCATGTATTTGTTAATTGATTGTATGTCCTCTTCTGAGAAGTTTCTGTCCAAGTCCTTGGCCCATTTGTTGATTGGGTTATCTGCTTTTTTGTTGTTTAACTTTTTGAGTTCTTTGTACACTCTAGAGATTAGAGCTCTATCTGATGTTTGAGGGGTAAAAATTGGTTCCCAGGATGTAGGCTCCCTATTCACCTCGCATATTATTTCTCTTGCTGAGAAAAAACTTTTTCAGTTTGAATTCGTCCCATTTGTTGATTCTTGGTTTTAACTCTTGTGCTATAGGAGTCTTATTAAGGAATTTGGGGCCTGCCCCCACGAGATGAAGATGAGGACCAACTTTATCTTCTATTAGACACAGAGTCTCTGGTCTGATTCCTCAGTCTGCCGTCTTGAAAGGTACCTAAACACGCTCCCCTAGGGAAGAAGCCCCTCATCCCTGGAGCCACCATCCCACCTGGGGTTTCTGACAGGAAGAAGCCCAGAGCCCCCACCTCTGCCAGCTGTCAGTAGTTTGGACACCTGGGAGCTCCAGGTCCAGGGGTAGCTCCATTCCCACCATTGATAGCAGGCCCCCCAGCCTGGGCAGCCCAACCCACTCAGCCCTTGGTGCTGACAGACGTAGAAATCCCACCGTGGGGGCCCATGCCAGCACCCACACACATTCTGTCATGTATGACTAAAAAAAATAAGTAAAAATTTTAAAAAAAGGTGGCAGACTGGAGCTGTCTACTGCTGAGGCCCTGTGAGTACTGTTGGGCTTTGGGCCCTGGTGAGAGAGTAGGAAGTTCCTACTGGAGTCAGATGGAGGCCCCAGATGTGGGGGAAGGGGGACTGTGAAGTCATAATGGTGTTCATGAGGGTGGCCCCCAAGGGAGCCACTGGCTGCAGAGCCAAGCCTGCCAAGGTGCTGGGAGAGGGCCTGGGAGGAAGGGCCAAGGAACAGTTGGCAGGCTGTGGAAGAGGGGGACACAAAGATTGGAGGTAGGAAGGTGTCTCTGGGAGGAGAGAGCAGCGCCCACCCACTTTGGGCGGGGAGGCAGTGCTGGGGTGGTAAGGCAAGGTCTGGCTGAGGCCCACTGATGCCAGAGGCTTGGCCCCTTCCCAGGTAGAGGGGCCCACACATGGGCTGGGGTTGGGGGGCATGGTATAGCTGTCCCAGATGGCCTGGGACTCACCCATCAGAAGGCGGTGGATGTGCTGCGGAGCTTTCTGTTTCTCCCAGTTGAGGTCCTCAGTCGTTACTGGACAGGCCAGTTCCAGAAGTGGTGGCAGCCTCAGAGGTCCCCCTATTGATGTGAGACGGCAAAGGAAACTTTCATTTCTGTGGCCTGCCCGTATTCCCCATGGATGAGCATTTCTTCCTTGGCAATGGCGGTCCCGCTCTGCCTACAGCCACCTTCTCACACTGGGCCTTCTTTGCCATCCATTTCCCTGCAAATGCCATGATCTTGTTACTTTTTAGTGCTGAGTAATATTTCATTGTGTATAAATGCCACATTTTTTAATCCATTCATCTATTAAAGGGCATCTAGGTTGGTTCCCCATTCTAGCTATTGTGAATTGTGCTGCTATAAACATTGATGTGGCTGTGTCCCTGTAGTATGCTCTTCTCAGGTCTTTTGGGTATAGTCCAAGAAGGGGAATAGCTGGGTCAAATGGTGGTTCCATTCCCAGCTTTCCAAGGAATCTCCATACTGCTTTCCAAATTGGCTGCACCAATTTGCAGTCCCACCAGCAATGTATGAGTGTACCTCCCCCCCACCCCCACCCCGCATCCTCGCCAGCACTTATTGTTGTTTGACTTCATAATGGCTGCCTTTCTGACTGGAGTGAGATGGTATCTTAGGGTGGTTTTGATTTGCATTTCTCTGATTGCTAGAGATGGTGAGCATTTTTTCATGTATTTGTTAATTGATTGTATGTCCTCTTCTGAGAAGTTTCTGTCCAAGTCCTTGGCCCATTTGTTGATTGGGTTATCTGCTTTTTTGTTGTTTAACTTTTTGAGTTCTTTGTACACTCTAGAGATTAGAGCTCTATCTGATGTTTGAGGGGTAAAAATTGGTTCCCAGGATGTAGGCTCCCTATTCACCTCGCATATTATTTCTCTTGCTGAGAAAAAACTTTTTCAGTTTGAATTCGTCCCATTTGTTGATTCTTGGTTTTAACTCTTGTGCTATAGGAGTCTTATTAAGGAATTTGGGGCCTGCCCCCACGAGATGAAGATGAGGACCAACTTTATCTTCTATTAGACACAGAGTCTCTGGTCTGATTCCTCAGTCTGCCGTCTTGAAAGGTACCTAAACACGCTCCCCTAGGGAAGAAGCCCCTCATCCCTGGAGCCACCATCCCACCTGGGGTTTCTGACAGGAAGAAGCCCAGAGCCCCCACCTCTGCCAGCTGTCAGTAGTTTGGACACCTGGGAGCTCCAGGTCCAGGGGTAGCTCCATTCCCACCATTGATAGCAGGCCCCCCAGCCTGGGCAGCCCAACCCACTCAGCCCTTGGTGCTGACAGACGTAGAAATCCCACCGTGGGGGCCCATGCCAGCACCCACACACATTCTGTCATGTATGACTAAAAAAAATAAGTAAAAATTTTAAAAAAAGGTGGCAGACTGGAGCTGTCTACTGCTG